>NC_135425.1:8175196-8210196 GCF_051991245.1 Festucalex cinctus | reverse complement strand
GCAGATGAATTTCATAGCCTGGTGGTAAAAGCTGTTTTGGAGCGTTGTGGTTCTAGATTTTAATGTCCTGTAGACTCTTCCACAGGGAAGGTGGGAGAAAAGTGAGTGTCTGGTATGGGAGTGGTCCTTAATAATTCCACTTGCTTTCCGCAGGAGTCTGCCAGTTTAAATGCCTCTTGGGTAGGTAGGGAGGGGGGTTGTATAGATCCAATCACCCACACTGTTGCCTTCACTACCCACTGCAGGTTTCTCTTTGTCCTTCGCACTTGGGTACATATATGCTGTAATTGCAAAGCATATCTTTGCACCCTTAATTTTTGGTGTCTGGCCCTTAATGGATAAGTTTTCAACTTCTTCCTACTCCCTTGAACATATAAATCGATATTTATTGGATGTTTCTTTTATTTTTACTTTTAACTTTCTTTATTTGTTTATGTGTTTATATAATTATATATGTATATATGCATATGTTCAATAAACTTCAAACTTCAATGAATGAAGTTGGGACACCCCTCCCAATATTATATTGCTTGTTGTGGAGGTCTGTATGGATGTAAGGCTTCGTTTACGTAATGGCTTGAATTATCAATCAGTTCCACATATGGCAATTGTCAGACTTTTTAACAATCAAATATTCAAGGCTATGAAGAGAATACCCTCATACTAATGATTACAAAACACAGTTATGTAACTTGTGGGGTGCCCCAGGGATCAATTCTGGGGCCAGTACTTTTTCTCCTTTATGTGAATTATACTACAACTATTTTGAAATTGTTAAAATGTATTTTGTTTGCAGACAACACTTTATTTTATGCCGGGGGGGGGGGGGGGGTATAAATATATATATATATATATTTGTTTTTATTGAACATACAGCATAAACACACAAACAGAGAGACAGCAGAAAAGAAAATTTTAACATAAAAGAATCATAAAATCAGTCAATAACAATCTGCATGTTCAAAAGGGAGTAGGAAGAAGTTGAAAACTTATCTAGTCCTACCCCTCATTCATTATATCTTTTAACATTTCATTTATAATACAATAGGTTATATTTCAATAAAAGAAAATATATGATCCTGCTCATATAGCGTATATACATAAAATTAATAGAAATAAACGATAATACATCCACATACTCACATATACAATTTTCATTACACTCATTCTGGTACATCGGGAAAAAAAATAAAAAATACATTACTACAATTGTACTAGCTTATGTCAGACTTAAATAATGCTCTTGAACTTTTCTTTTAAACATTTTTTTAAAGTCAGCAAGTGACTTGCATCTTTTCAGCTCATTACCAAAATTGTTCCACAAATTTACACCTCTTACAGAAACACACCTTAGCTTAATATTTGTTCTCATTTTAGGTTTTTTATAGACACTTGTACCCCTTATCTCATAGGGACTGTGTCTAATTTCAAATAGCTTCTGAATACTGTGGCAGAGTAGATTATTATATACTTTGTACATTATTTGTGCTATTTTAAAATCAACCAAGTCATAAAATTTCATTATATTTAGTTTAATAAATAGTGAATGTGTTTTTGAATTTTGATCGATTAATAATTCTTATGGCACGCTTTTGCAATTTAAAGACAAGGTCGGTATTTGTTTTATATGCGTTTCCCCAGATTTCCACACAATAGGTCAAATATGGTAATAATAATGAACAATATAATGTATATAATGATTTTTTATTCAAGACATCCTTTGTTTTAGAAAGTATCCCTATGATTTTTGACATTTTCCTTTTGACATTTTCTACGTGTGGCTTCCAACATAATTTATCATCAATAACTACCCCAAGGAATTTATTTTCATACACTCTCGCTATTTCAATTGAATTCACCATAATTTTAACTTGATGAGTAATTTCTCTGGTGCCAAAAACTATGAACTTGGTTTTATTTAAATTTAATGATAATTTATTCATGTCAAACCAATTTTTCATTGTATTCAATTCATACTCCACAGTAGTCAGAAGCTGCTTCAGGTTGTCTCCTGAACAGTAAAGAGTTGTGTCATCAGCAAATAAAACACTTTTCAGTATTTTTGAAACACAACAAATATCATTTATATACAGTATCAATAATTTAGGACCCAGCACAGATCCTTGGGGAACACCATGTGTAATCCTCAAATACTTTGATTGTGTGTTGTTTAACTGCAAATACTGGTATCTATCATCCAAATAACTCTTCATCCATTTATATGCTAAACCTCTCATACCATATCGCTCTAATTTCTTCATTAATATGGAATGATCTATGGTGTCAAATGCTTTTTTTAAATCCATAAAAATCCCAACAGTAAATTTTTTATTATCTATATTGGTAGATATTGCTTCTACTCGTTCCATGACTGCCATTGAGGTGGTCCGTTTTTCTCTAAACCCATACTGATTTTCACTTAAGAGCTTATGTTTCTCAACAAAATTGTCCAGTCTGTATGAAAATAATTTTTCAAGAATTTTTGAGAACTGTGGAAGCAGTGATATTGGTCTATAATTAGTGAATGTGTGTCTTTCTCCACTTATGAATAGGAATGACTTTTGCTATTTTCATTTTTGATGGAAATATACCTGTTTTAAATGACAAATTACATATATATGTGAAAGGTTGCAGAATATATTCTATAATACTTTTTACTAATGTCATATCAATGTTAAAACAGTCAGTAGACTTTTTACTTTTTAATGTTTTCACAACATGTAATACTTCTGCCTCATTAACAGCATTAAGGAACATAGTGGATGAATTGTTTACAATGTACTTATTTATTTCATATTTGTTTCTTGGCTCTGGGATTTCATTTGCCAAGTTACTGCCCACATGAACTAAATATTCATTAAAATCATTGACTATATCTGAGATTATATCAATTATAATGTCTTTATCTTTTATAAAATATTCTGGATAATCTATTTTTTTAGAACTGTTTTTAATTACATGATTTAATATTTTCCATATTTCTTGTGTATTACTTTTATTCTGCTCTAATAATGCATGATAATAATCTTTCTTACTTGTTCGTATAATATTCAATAGTTTATTTTTATAGGTTTTATACTTTGTTTCAGCTTCCATAGTTCTCAATTGAATACATCTTTTATATAAAATATTTTTCTTTTTACATGCATTCTCTATCCCCTTCGTCATCCATGCCTTATTTGGACCATTATACTTTCTTGTAATTTTGATCAATGGACAATGTTTATTATATAATGAGATAATGGAGGACTGAACTTCACTGTATGCAATATTGGGGTCATTGTTTGAATAGACCTCAGACCAGTTATATTTTTCTAAATCCAACTTAAAGGCAGCCATGGAGCGTGGTGTTCTTCGTCTTGTTTCAAATGTGTAAGTTGTCGACTTCATTTTTTTATCAAAATAATCTTGAAAAATTGCAAAGACCAGAAGATGATCACTTATATCATTAATAAGGAGTCCACTTTCTATTTTATATCCAATTTTATTTGTGAATATATTATCTATTAGTGTAGCTGTATCAATTGTTATTCTACTAGGTTTCATGATGACAGGGAATAAACTATAACTATACATTGTATTTATAAAATCAGCTGTTTTCTTATGTCCATGTGGATTTAACAGATCGATATTGAAATCACCGCACATTATCCGCACTTTTTTATCATTTGTGTGACTGAGGATATCTACTAGTTTCTCATTGAATGTATCAAAACATGATCCTGGTGTCCTATACATACAACTTATAATTACATTTGCTGCATTTTTTAAGTGTACTTCAATTGTTACACATTCCATTGTGTTATCAATTATAGTAGTCATATATTCAATTTTACTGCATTTTAAAGCCTTATCAACATATATTGCAACACCCCCACCCCTTCTATTTTCCCTGTTTGTTGCAAACAATTCGTATCCTTCCAGTCCCATATCAATTATTCTTTCATTATCAAGCCATGCCTCTGATATGGCTATGGCTATTACTTGAATGTCTTATGATCAGCAAATTCAAATATTTTCAAATCCATGTTATTTGTGTGTGGTTCAGCAGTCTATATATATATATATATATATATATATATATATATATATATATATATATATATATATATATATATATATATATATATATATATATATATGAACAAGTAATTATTACTATAAATTAGTAAAACCGGATTTATGATTTTCAGTTGTAGAAATATAGATGTTGAAGCAACACTGATTGTGCAAGGTATAGAAATAGAAAGGACTAATGACATAAAGTTTCTAGATATTATTGATGAACATTTAACATGGAAAACGCATATAGAATATGTCAAATCTGAAGTATTCCAAACCGTACCCGTGTTACTCAAGGTTAAAGAATGTTATTGAATTCATTGATTGTTCCATACCTGGCATTGAAATGTGGGGGTGTGCTTGCAAAACCTACACCAAACCCATTTTTCTTTTACAGAAACATGCTATTCATATAGTTTTGAGATGTGGATACAGAGACTACACTAATCCAATATTTATACAACCAAAAAAATTTAAATTGACTGTATTGATTGAGTTTAACTGCTTTAAAATAATGTATAGCCCATCATGAAATTTTACCAATTAACATGCAAATCAAATTAAAAAAAAAGGGAAAGTGAGTACAAATTAAGAGGAACAGATATTTTTTTCCAAACATAAATACAGAACAAAACAAAAAGAACATTACATTTCAACTCATGGTGTCAATTTGTGGAACAATCTGGATTATAAAATTAATCATCAATTTTTATTTTTATTTTTTTTTAAAGTATAAAAGCACAATTCCTGGAAGCAGGGCGGCACGGTGTCTGACTGGTTAGCACGTACGCCTCCCAGTACTGAGGACTCAGGTTCGAGTCCAGGCTCCGGCCTTCCTGGGTGGAGTTAGCATGTTCTCCCCGTGCCCGCGTGGGTCTTCTCCGGGTACTCCAGTCTCCTCCCACATTCCAAAGACATGCATGGAAGGTTAATTGGGGGCCCTGAATTGTCCTTAGGTGTGGTTGTGCGTGTGGATGGTTGTTTGTCTGTGTGTGCCTTGCGATTGGCTGGCAACCAGTTCTGGGTGTACCCCGCCTACTGCCCAATGCTGGCTGGGATAGGCTCCAGAACCCCTCCCCCGCGACCCTTGTGAGGAATAAGCGGTGAAGAAAATGGATGGATGGATATTTATAGCACAAGGTCATGCTGTTGAATTCCATCCATCCATCCATCCATTTTCTTGACCGCTTATTCCTCACGAGGGTCACGGGGGCTGCTGGCGCCTATCTCAGCTGGCTCTGGGCAGTAGGCGGGGGACACCCTGGACTGGTTGCCAACCAATCGCAGGGCACACAGAGAAGAACAACCATCCACACTCACTCGCACACCGAGGGACAATTCGGAGCGCCCAATTAACCTGCCATGCATGTTTTTGGAATGTGGGAGGAGACCGGAGTACCCGGAGAAGACCCACGCGGGCACGGGGAGAACATGCAAACTCCACCCAGGAAGGTCCGAGCCTGGACTCGAACCGGAGACCTCAGAACTGGGAAGCGGACGTGCTAACCACTCGACTACCGTGCCTCCCTGCTGTTGAATTGTTTTGTTTAATTGCGACAATAATTGTTTGTTTAGACCAGGGGTGTCCAAACTTTTTCATTTGAGGACCACATAGAGAAAATCAGAAGGACGTGAGGGCCACATAATGTTATGAAGAGAAATTGTGTTTAGTCCTAAAAATTGTACAAATAATTTATTTGTGTTTTTGCATATTTAGAAAAATGCTACAGTATATAAACCAATTTATTTATAATAGGGTTATTATAGTTTTGGAAATTTTCCAAATTTTTCATTTTATTTTTCAGGGTGGTTCTGTTAGTTTTTATTAGTTTAGCTCTTTAAAAAAATGCTTAGTTATAGTTTGTTAGTTTCAGTATTAGTATTAGTTTTTTTATGTGTATTACTTGTGCGCAATATTTAAAAAACATCATGGGAGCAACGTCATCTGAAGGTGCTTTCCTATTGGCTGCTACTAGATGACGTCACTTCTGTGTGACTCACTTTCAAACGTCATTATTCCGGTTTATATCACAATAAATCTACTAAAAATCACATTTAAAATCATCCCCAAAGGCTCATGTATTAAATTAATTACCAAAGACTATAAAACGAAGGACATGTTTGCTTTAATTATAGTTAGTTTTAGTTAGTTTTGTAAACATAAAATGTCGTTTCAGTTAGTTTTCGTTTTTTAAAAAGCATTTTCGTTTTTATTTTATTTCGGTAACAATATTGTTTTTTGAATTTTTGTTTTAGTTTTTTTCATTCGTTTTAGTTAACTAAAATAACCTTTAATGGCACCCGTTTTTCGATACTCTCCTTTCTTACTTTGACCATCTCCAAACATCCATCCATCCATCCATCCATCCATCCATTTTCTTGACCGTTTATTCCTCACAAGTGGCGCGTGGGTTGCTGGCGCCTATTTCAGCTGGCTCTGGGCAGTAGGCAGGGGACACCCTGCACTGGTTGCCAGCCAATCGCAGGGCACACAGAGACGAACAACCATCATCTCCAAACATTTTTCTTTTATTTATTTTATTTGAACTGAGTTAAATGCCATTTTTAGCATATGTCGGGCCACTGAAAAATGGACGGCGGGCCGCAAATGTCCCCCGGGCCGTAGTTTGGACACCACTGGTTTAAATGCTTGATTGTTTAAATGCTACAATTTAAGTGTTGATTATTTTGTTTGTGTTGATCAGGGGCAGATGTAAGTTTTACTTCTTTCTGTCCCCTTTCTTTTTATTTTTTTTTAAGAATGAAATCAAAATTTTGATTCGAATTGAATGGCAAGTATCTTGTACAAATGCGTATAGTAGACAATAAACATTCCTGTTACATTTGCACACAGTCGAAAACCAAACCCTGCTCACTTAAAAATTCTCCGGTGCCCTTCGTTACCTAAGTGTTGATCACACAATGACAGACATGTGAGCAACCAGTACAGACCAAAGGGAACACAAACATCCCACAGCAGTGAATCATCAGGCTTCAGGCTGAATCAGGTGATTCTTTCTCATCTCCTACCATTGCTGTTTGTGCAGCCGAATTGATCCAACGAGCACAGATGCGAAAAGTACTCACAGTCTGTACATGAGTCAAAGGACAGTTACAGAAGAATTTAATCCACAATTAATCTGTTTCAGATGAATATAAATTTAATTTTAATTCATATATTCTCTTTCCTATTTTTGTCTCTATTGGACTACATTCACTATAGAGTCACCAGTTAAACTGGCCTGTTTGTTTTTAGAATGTGGGAGGAAACGGGGAACATATACAAATTCCACACGGCGGTCTAAGCCATCAATTCACACTCACATCCCGCCTATGGTCACTGAGCAGGAATCGGCCCCATGGTAGCTGCAATAAATTCAGCCATGTGAAGTTTGTGAACCAATTTTTAGTTTTATTACACCAGTGATAGAATTCAGTACATTTATTTCTCTTGTTCTGACTTACTTTTTGCAACTGGTTTATGAATGCTGCGCCCGTTTGCCGGGGGTTTAGCTGTTAATGGCTGTATTTTGAGTTATTTTGTGGGAACAATAAATTTACAGTTATATAAGCTGTACACTGACTATTTTATTTCTTCAGTGTTGTCTCATGAAAAGATATACTTAAATATCTGCGGAAATGTGAGGGATGTGCTCACTTTTGTGAGATACTGTATTTATCACTTTTAATATTTTTTTTAAATTGTTGTTGTACGCAACTTGTTCTGAAAAGTGTGATACAAAATAAGTTTTATTGAAAGCAGAAAAGTCAAATGGTCCATTCCATGAGATGCAAGTAGCTGGTCATTGAGCCCTGGAACAATTGCTCAATAGTCCGCAAAGACTTTATGACACACGGTCAATGAAGCAGGAATTTAAAATGTCATCACGGTGTCATTAGCACACAAAACTGAGAGCAGAGCTGGCAGGTTCTTTGGCTCAATCTGGGTTTAATACACACACTTTTGTATGTGCTTCGACTGGTACTGCTCAGTCTTTACATGTTGTGCGGTATTAGAAAACATGCCATGCAGATGGCATACAACCAGAGGTGGGTAGAGTAGCCAAAGATTGTACTCAAGTAAGAGTAGCGTTACTTCAAAATAATTTTACTCAAGTAAAAGTAAAAAGTAGTCATTAAAAAATGTACTCAAGTAGAAGTAAAAAAGTATTCGCTGAAAAGAATACTCAAGTACTGCTTGAACAATGTCTGATTTATTTTTTAAAAACAATGTAATCAGACAGACAAAAACATTCATTCTTTTTTTTTGTTTTTTTTTTTTGAAGAGCTCAGAATTGTTCATTCGGTAGTCTTACCGATTCAACGTCTTGTCATCATTGCTCTTTTTTTTTTTTTTTTTTTTTTTTTTTTGTGTGTGTGTATGTGTGCGTGCGTTTGCGTGCGTTTACGTGCGTGCGTTTGCGTGCGTGCGTGCGTTTGCGTGTGTGCGTTTGCGTGCGTTTGCGTGCGTGCGTGTGCGTGCGTGCAAATACGTATAAATTTATACTCATTCATTCACCTAAAACCTTATAAATATCCCATTACCCTTCGCCTTAACCAGGTACTTCAGAATCTTGCCAGAGTCGTGAGATTTAAATGGTCAGGAGACCAGAGAAAAGGTCAGAAAAAAAAAAGAAATAAAGAGAAAAGAAAGGTAAATCAAAGTGACATCCAGCACCGACCAAACACTTCCTGCCTTCCCCATGATTACAAAATCAAAGTCTTACGCCAACCCCGGAAGCCTCTAAATTCCAGCAAATTTAGCGAGATCTCAAGAGCCCAGAGGAAAAACTAAAGAGAGGAAGGAGGGAAGGATCGATAAGGCAGAGTGAGATCAATAGAAGCCAGTACATCCAATCCATCAAAGTGAAGTCCAGCACCAACAAGACCCCTCCTGCGTGGTTACAAAACCGGAGTCTTATGCCAACCCCAGAAACCTCATACTTCTAATAAATTAAGATCTCAAGTGACCAGAGGAAAAACTAAAGAGAGGAAGGAGGGAAGGATAGATAAAGCAAAGTGAGAACCACAGACACCAGCACCAACTGATTCAAGGGGCTGTGGGAGGGAGAGGGTACTTCTGTTGAGTTTCAGTAGATGCTGGTGCGACGGATCTGGCATGCATAAGGACCACCACCAAAGAAAGAAGCCGTCAACCGCGGTCCAGCAAAGCGAGCACCCCCCCCCCCCCCCCCCGGAATCCCCAGGCCGCGGCAGCACCAAGGCCACCCCCAAGCCACCCGAGCGGACACCGGTCGGCGAGCCGACCCAGACACCCGGAACACCCCCGCCCCAGCCCCGGCCCACACCCCCGAGCCCAAGGCCGCAGAACGAGGCCCAGCGGGCCCCCACAGCGCCCCACCGGTCCCCAGCCCCCATCCCCCCACGACCCCCCCGCACCCCACCCAAACCCGCCATCCACCACGACCCAGGCCCCACCACCCCCGACCCCCAAACCCCCGAACACACCCCGACCCCCAGCACCCAACCCCCCACCCACCCATACCTCCACCCCCCCCCCAAACAAGCCGCCCCCCCCCCGACGGCCGCCACCCCCCCCCGCGAACCCGGCCCCCCGCGAGAACCCCCCACCCCCCCCCCCCCGGAAACCGGCACCGGGCAGCAGCGCAGAGAGGGAAGATGTGCCCACCCCACCTCCAGCCGCGCGAGATTTGCACAGCGGCGGGAGGGGGGAAGCAGAGGAGGAAGCACCAGGGGAGAAGGCGGGACACCAGAACACCGAGCCCGGTGGGGAGAGGCCCCGGTCGTCACGCCAGAGTACAAGTGACACCTAACCCTGTTACTGAGTCCGCCAGCTCGCCGACTGGCGAGCTCTACCCTTACACCGTGAATGTGGCCCCACCCAGTGTATATACAAGTGTGTGCGTGTGGTGCATTAAAATTGGGAGCAGGTGAGTCGGAGCAGAGGGAAAAAATTTCCCCTACTCCGACACACCCGTATCCCCCCCCAAAAAATGAATATGTATATGTGTGGTGCATTAAAAAAGGGAATGGAGGGACAAAGTGGTGGGGCAGGGACACAAATGGGGGGGACCACAGCGCTGCCAGGCACTGCAGTCCATCCCCTCTGATGGCTCCCCGCCCCAACTCACCCCTCCCCTTGGACGTGAGGTGCATTAAAATTGGAGGGGAGTTGAAGGGTGAAGACGGTGTTTCCACCCTTCCCCACCCCACCAAGAAATGTGTTGTGTGCCCTATGTGTATATTTACAAAGTGTATAGTGCAAGATAGTGAAGTGAGTAAGAGGAGCGACCAGCGGGGCCTCACCCAACCCGGCGGGTGTAGGTGGCACGCCCGCCCCCCAGCACCCCCACCCCCCGCCGCCCCCCACCTCATCCACCCGGCACCACAATGGGCGGACAGCCAGCGCAGCAGGGCTACCGGACAGCCCACCGGCCACCGGAGCCCGCCCGGGGCGCCAGGAGTTATACCGGAGTGGGGCAGGCCCCAAACCCTCGCCCGGCCCCCGGAGCCCGACGCCCGGGCCGGGGAGGGAGCCCCAGGCCCAGGGAGAGGGAGGGGGAGGGGCCGCAGGGCAGACAGGGAAGGGGGGGGGGGGGGCGGGGGAAGCGGGGAGAAGACGACAAGAAGGCGAAAGGGCGGCTGCAGGGCAGGAGGCGGGAGGGGAGAGGAGGAGGGAGGGCGACAAGGGAAAAGGGACCGGGAGGCAGAGGAGGATGGGCGGGAGGAGGCGAGGAGGGAGAGGCGACGGGGGGGAGGAAGGGGGAGGGGAGAGGGAACCACGGGGCACACCGGAGGCCCACCCACCCCGAACCGCGCCGCCGGGCACGGAGCAGCGGACCGCGCCGGGACGGCACCGCCCCGGGCACCAGGGGAAGCACCCCAACACCGCACCCCACAGGGGGCCCAGGGAGCGGCCAAGACGCAACCGCCACCGAGCAGACAACGGGGGGGGGGGCAGAACCACCCCCGCCCGACCACAGGGGACGGCATCAAGAAAATTGACTAATTAGCATGCAGTAACACCAAGTGTTGATGCTTAGTGCCCACTAGAAATAGATCTTAAGGAGTTATTGAGTATAGTGTCGTATAGTGTGGTATGCTCGAGCCCACTAGCAGCAACTAGGTTCCTGACTATATAAAAATAAAAACAATCAGATACAAAATACCAAATACAGGAGCAGCGAAAACAGAAGTTGTAACGATGTGGTGGCTCTCGTTAACAGGCAGAATCTTGGCAGGATTAAGTTGCCAAATTGAGATTAAAATATTCTATGTACATAGACCATATTTGTTTAAATCTTGATACTTGATTTTTATTTAAGGCAGAGATTTTTTCCATTGAGATATAATTTATTAGTAAGTTTAACCAGTGGTCGATATTTAGTGATTGTTTATTTTTCCAATTGACAAGGATTATTTTTTTAGCAATAGTAAGGGCTATAAATATAGATTGAGATTGTTTACATGGTAGCTCAGTTATTGTTAAGTCACCTAGTAAACACAGTTTTGGAGATAAAGGAAGCCTACAGTTTAATATATCAGCGAGCTTTTCCAAGATTTTAGTCCAGAAATGCAGCACTGGAGTACATGACCATAAAGCATGAAGATAAGTATCGGCAGTGTTTTGTGAGCACTGGAGACAAATGTCGGAGTCAGAGAGTCCCATTTTTTTCATCATATATTGTGTAATATATGTTCTATGAAGTATCTTATATTGGATAAGTTGCAAATTTGTCTGTTTGGTCATTTTAAATACATTTTCACAGATTTGGGTCCAAAAGTCTGGTTCCGGAACTATAGACAAGTCTTTTTCCCATTTTAAAGTCGGTAAATACGTTTTATTTGTGTATAAAAATAACTTATATATTTTTGATATTTTCTTTATTGTTGTTGGAGAAAGCTTTATAATATCTTTAGCTAAGACAGGCAGTTGGAGCGTATCCTGAAGTGTTGGGATTTGTTTCTTAACCATATTTTTAACTTGCAGATAATGTAAGAAATTTCCCTTTTTTATTTCATATTTCTGGACCAAGTTTGTATACGATATAAACTTATTATCTGAGAAAAGATGATGAAGGTGTGTAATTCCTTTCTGCTCCCATAGGCTTAAATGGAACGACTGATTATTAAGTTGAAAGTCGGGGTTATGCCAAATGGGAGAGAGCCCACAGGGCGCCAATTGGGAGTTTGTAATTTCTAATGCCTTCCACCAGGCAGTCAGGGTGGCGGCTATCATTGGGTTTTTAAAACAATTATGTCGTCTTATTGATTTTGTAATAAAGAGTAAATCTGACAGTCTAAGATTATTACAATCCTTCTGCTCCAATTCCAACCAACAGTTAGTATCTCTGTTGGGTTGTGTCCATAGCACAAGATATTGTAGTTGATTAGCTAGATAATAGTACATAAAGTTTGGTGCCTCTAAACCTCCTTTAGATTTACTTTCCTGAAGAGTAGATAGACTAATTTTGGCTTTTTTTTTATTCCAATAGAATTTTATGATAGCAGAGTCCAGCGATTGGAACCAGTTAGACGTAGGTTTAAATGGAATCATTGAAAATAAATAATTAATCTTTGGTAAAACTTTCATTTTTATAGTAGCTATCCGTCCTATTAAAGAGATCGGAAGATTATTCCAGCGCTCCAGGTCACTACGGATACTATCCAATAATGGTGAAAAATTTAAAGAAGTTAATTCAGTTAACTTAGGTGAAATTTTAACACCTAAGTATTTTAAATTACCTGTAGGAAAGGAGTAGTGTGGATCCTGACTTGTAGGATTCCATGAGTTTTCTGTAATAGGTAATAATGTTGATTTTGTCCAGTTAATAGAGTAATCTGATAAGTGAGAGAATTTAGTTATTAATTTAAATGCTTCCCCTAGCGAGATAGCAGGTTCTTCTAAATAGAGTAATATATCATCGGCATATAGATTAATTTTATGTTCTATTGTCCCGGAGTGGATTCCTTGGATCCGTCTATCCTGACGTATAGCTAATGCAAGCGGCTCAATAAATATAGCAAATAATAAAGGAGAAATTGGGCACCCTTGTCTTGTTCCCCTTTGTAAAGTAAAACTCTGTGATGTAATCCCATTAGTAGTAACTGTAGCTTTAGGAGAATCATATAATATTGAGACCCATTGAATGAATGACTCCCCGAAGCCGAATTTATTTAAGACAGCAAAGAGGAAGGACCAGTTAACTTTATCGAATGCTTTTTCTGCATCCAGCGAAATAACAACTGCCTTTTTATCATACCGCTGTGACATACTAATCAAGTTAAAGAGTCTCCTAATATTATTAGTAGAATGACGACCTTTAATAAAACCTGTTTGATCACTATGAATAATTGTCGAGATTACCGTCTCTAATCGAGATGCCAAGGCCTTAGCGATAATTTTAATATCGGTATTAATTAGTGATATCGGTCGGTAACTTGACGGGAGGGTAGGGTCTTTTTCTGGCTTTAATAAAAGTTTAATTGCTGCTATATTCATATCTTGACGTATATCACCTTTACTTTTAATTTCAGTTACTACTCTTAGAAATAATGGAGCAAACATTAACCAGAAATGTTTAAAAAATATAGCCGGAAAGCCGTCTGGACCAGGTGCTCTGCCATTAGGCATACTGTCTAAAGCACGATACAACTCATCTATAGTAAGCGGGGTATCGAGAATATCTTTATGTTCAATAGATAACTGAGGTATATTTAAGCTGTTTAGGAATTCCTCAATATATTCTGGGTTAGGTTTATTAATTTCTGTGTATAGATTTCGATAATAGTTATAAAAAATATGGTTAATTTCTTCTGGTGATTGTGTGCATTCACCATTTATATCTTTAATAGCCGTTATAAGAGATTTTTCCCGATTCCGTTGAAGTTGATTTGCCAGGAATTTACCTGATTTATTATTATGTTCAAAATTATTATATCTCAACTGTTGTATTATAAACTCTGTCTTTTTAGATAACATGTTATCTAACTGTATTTTTATATTCTGTAGTTCTATCCATATTTGATTATTTGGGTTTAATACATATTCATCCGTTAGTTGTTTAATTTTATCTTCCAGGTATTTTTCTAATTTTTGATCCTGTTTCTTTTTATAAGTTGAATATGATATAATTTTCCCTCTAATTACCGCTTTCCCTGCTTCCCAGAGAAGAGATGGAGATATATTTGGAGAGTCATTTATTTCCAAAAAATCTGCCCACTCCCTTCTAATAATTTTATCAAACTCTACGTCTTTCAGTAATGAGATGTTAAAACGCCATATCGGGGGAGGTTTAAAGGTAGAGTCAATTTGTAGAGTGAGGGAGACTGGTGCATGATCACTTATAATTATAGAATGTATTTTTATAGCAGTTTTATCAACAATAGAATTATTTGTAAGGAAAAAATCAATTCTTGAGAATGATCGGTGCACAGCAGAGAAGAAAGTAAATTCCTTCTTAGTTGGGTTTTGAAGTCTCCAGCCATCGCTGAGGCCAAAATCCTCCATATATTCATCTATTACTTTAGCGGATCGTAATCGCCTTGTATATATCGTATTATTAGAACGATCTATTAACGGGTTCAAGACCGTGTTAAAATCACCTCCAATAATAATAGTAGAATTTGTTGCTAAATCGAGTAACCGAGAAAAAAATTCATGGAAAAAATCAGGGTCATCATTATTTGGGGCATATAAATTACCAATTGTATATACTTTATTAAATATAGTTACCTGGATAATAATATATCGGCCCTCTAAATCTGTTACTATATTATTTAGAGTAAAGAATAAATTCTTATGTATAAGTATAGAGACACCTCTTTGTCTACTATTATAGGAGGCAGAGTAAACTTGACTAAAATTTTTATCTATAAATAATTTTTCTTCTGATTTTTGTAAGTGGGTTTCTTGTAGGAGACAAATATCTGCCTTAAATTTTGAGAGATGGTCTAAAATTTTTATTCTTTTTGCCTGGGAGCGAGCGCCACACACATTCCAGGAGACCAGAACTAATTTCTGCATACAAGCAATATAGACTCAGTCTTATGTATACATCTATATAAGCTGCTTATTAATATTAACATATTGTAGGATAGCAAAAGAGTAATTAGGCAATTTATATAATTTATATAAAGAGAGAGATAGCAAGTAGATAAGTATAATAGTGAAGAAACGTGGGGGGAAGTGAGTGTGAAGGAAATCTGTGGGGGATTCAACATAACAATACACCAGTAAATGGTGACCTAAGCGAGATTATTATTATTATTATTAATTTATTTTTTTTAAGAATATATTTCTATATTATTATTATTATTATTATTAATATTATTACTATATAGCCTATGCATAATATAAATTCATATTCTATTTCGTAACCCATTATCCATACATATACATACATATACATATACATATATATAAATATATACACATATACATACACATACATATACATATACATACGTCAAATAATCACACAATGCTCGGCTCTACCAATTGTCAGTTAGAACAGCCAAGGGGTCGAGGTTGGGTTTCGGAATAGCTGGCCGTCGATATATAATTTATCAACGACCATCGAAGTCCGTTTACCATCCTGTCTATTTTGTTTCATTATAGGAAACAGTACTTTTCGCCGCTCGTTTATCTCTCTTGGGAATTGATCATTCATCCCGAAAGATGTCCCTTTGAGCTCCCGTCCTTTACTTTTAACCAATTCTTTATGTTTAAAATGTTCGAACTTAGCAATAATAGGACGGGGCTTATTGCCCTTACGAGCTCCGAGCCGGTGTACACGGTGAAAAGAGATATTATTTACCGTCTCCTGTGGGATCTTTAGCGATGATGTCATGAATTTTTTTATCTCACCCTCTGGATTATCTGGAGAATTTTCGGATATACCTGAGAATATTAGATTTTCCCGCATACTACGGGATTGAACATCTAAGACCGTTTCCTTTAGCATTTTATTTTCCTTTTTAATCGTCTCCAACTCGGCTGTGACAGCGACGAGAGAGGAGCGTAGCTCGGAGTTATCGCATTGGAGATCGCTTACCTGTTGGCTAACGAATTCCAAACTTGCCTTTAATTCTTTGACGTCCTCGCGGATAAGACAGAGGACGTCAAGTTTTTTATTTATGGAATCCAGCATACTCACCGATACGTCGGCGGTTGCTAAATCGTCCGTGTCTGTTGACGAGTCATTTTTCCTTTTTTTTTCCGAAGGATTATCCCGACTAGCCGCCGGCTCATCCATCGCGCAGCTATAAAAATGATCGTCAATAAAACGTTCGAGGTCGTCCACACTGGATAATATTTCCGATCTTTCTTAGAAAAGAAAAAAATCGAATTTATCTAATCATTAAATTCGGGTTTAATTAGAAATATAAAGCTAATTCTATTTTAGCAGCAGAGCGCCGCCATGTTAGATTTTCCCAGTCTCGCTACCGGTCACGCGATAGTCACAGCATCTCGCGATGGGAAAAAAGCATTCATTCTGTTGGGGTGAACCCTCTGTTGACACAAAAGATATCAGGCTATGAGTTTACAGGCGAGTAAGCCATTGAAATCACACATTCAGTTCAATTTGCAAAGTTAAAGGACGTTAGCTATATTAGAGTAGGATTTCTGATGATTAAATGTATTAAATCTGAGTGTACAGCTGAAAATATTGTGTTCACTACATTTCTGTAAATACCCATCAGCAGAGCAATTAGAAACTTGTACTTTTTAGCCTAAATCTTTTTTGTTTACATATGTTATCATTGCTACATTGAATAAGAATGGCTTAACGTTGATGTTTTCTTACCAGGTTTTGACATTACATGGAGTCAAGTGTTTATCTGTTCCCAAAACTTCTTTACCATTAATAATTTGTGACACTTGGTGGCTACCGCCAATTCATGCCTCCATATAACATGTATCGTCATCTGTTTCGTTTGTGTCAACAGTGTTTGCAAAAGAGTCTATTCGAAAAGGTCCTTTTCAACACTTAAGACAAATACCTGCCTAAATACAGCAAAAAGGGAATTTATGTCAAACTTACCGCGACATATTAACTCAGGTTTGATGTGGAATTTTTATATGCCAAAATGTTTGTTTCGGCAGACACATAAGACACCGCATTATAAAGCTGTTATTCCGCACGGCGTGTAGGGGAAACATGCTTAGTATATGAGGCCATGGGTGTTCGGCTTCATTCTCTTCTGAGCCAAGTTTCCTCTGCCGCTGCCATGTTCCAAATGCCGCCAGCGTTTCCGCCGCTTGTGGTCATGTGACTGCATTGTTACGTCTGATTGGTAGAATGTTAAGGGAAGGAGTTCTCATGTGATTATTGTTGCTACGTCTGATTGGTGAAACGCAGTCATGTAGCAGAACCGCTGTTGGCATCTCTGGTAAAGATAATGAAAAAAGGAGAAAAAGTAACGACTTTAGTGTAGCCAAATATAGCTGAGTAAGAGTAGCGATCCTTCTTCACACATCTACTCAAGTAAAACTAAAAAGTATTGTGTGGTAAAACGTACTACTCTTAGAAGTACTTTTTTCCCCTCAAGTACATGTAACTCGTTACTACCCACCTTTGCATACAACTTTATTTAAATAAACCTTGATGAAACCAATAAAGTATTCATTCTTCTACTTGTAGGACCATAGGTCTAGACTCCTGGGGAATTTTCTCCTCTATGTTCAGGGAGGCACATAAGTGGCGCGAAGCTGCACATGCGCACTGACATTTTTAAATTCGATTTAAGTGGTTCCTGTACATTTGCATCCCAAATATTTTGCAGTACAAACTATGAGCCACTTTCTGCTTTTAACCATGAAAATAAAATCAAACAACGCAGGACATATCGTACCTTGAAGTAATACATATGACCAGAACAATTACATGGAAATGACTCTACAGTGTACATTGAGAGTTAGATGCATCAACAGACAACAAATATTTGCAAATATAATCATTTATTTACGCCAGTCCTAAAAATGTACATGACTGTTCTGTCAAGGTATAAAATTTGAATTAAATAAGCGTGCTTTTTCATACTCATGTAAATTCATGATTTAAATGAAAACCCTGATTTTTATCTGAACAAAATTCGGACATCACAAGTCATCAGAGAGCACAGGAAGAGTTAAGCAGTTAGCAAAGGCCGTCCAGCAGTTTGCAACCTGATTTCAAATAATATGACGGTGATGCTCATTGAGATTGCTCATTAAAAAAATACTTTAAAAGTTTAAAACGGACACACAATAAGAGCTTATTTAAAAGTTCATGGAACGTTTTGATCACTGAGGACTTAGGAAAAAGAGCAAGCCTCTTATTTCAGCAGAGCAGTCTCTGTTGCTACAACTGTTGCTGTTACTTGTGTTGCTGCAACCTTTGTTTTCCTGTTTGTGACATTCTTCCCGAATGTTATATCTGGTGTGACATCACCTAGGAGAAAGACTTGTCGGAAGAGGAACGTTGCAACAATTTTGTTGGTTTGGTGTTTGGTCCAGAGGAAGAGCATGATAAACCTGAGGCTGGTGAACAGAGGAAATCTGTAGACAGAGGCACAAAATGGAGATATTGTGACTGATAGTGTGCATAATCAACCAAGAGTTCAAATTGAAGACATTTTAGAAAAAAAAAGCAAATTTTTCTTCACACAAGTTACATCAAGTCATGTTTTAAGTAACCTTTAGTTCTCACCATTTCCATGTTATGCCTGCCAGAGTATAATTAAACAAGCACAACAAACATTATGGGCTCTGTTTTCAAGACAAACATAAATTCGGCGCATCACGTGGCCTATCGCTGCGAAGGCAGGTTAGACCCAGTGCTGGTATTTTTACAGATGAGCACAGACCAGCGGATTTCCGAGAGAGTGCTGTGGCACTGTGAAAGTGGTCACAGCAGACTTCAATCTTGGCCAATCAAAGCGGCTATTTTTATTCCCTTTAAATGTGTAGTGCTAGTTGCTAGCAAATTCTCCACATGCATCTGCGCCGTGAAGTGGGCACTTGGCTGACTTGGAGAATACCTGATAGTAGTTGATGCATGCTATGATTAACATGTACACACGATGAGTGGCATCAGTGGTCCAACAATAATTCAATGTTCAATAATGCATCAAAAGTCATGTACAAGTCTGGCAATTATGGTACAGTGAGACCATGATGATCGTGGGACCCAATGACAGAAACACTGGGTGAACTGGAAGTGAACATAGCTGAGTTAAGGAATACTATAGATCCTAGCAAGATGCTTTTTATAGGTCCCAATAATGTTACAATACATTGTAATATGCATTACTGATATTGCAGCTGGTATGTATGTATATAAAATATGGGTGTCAAAATTATCGCGTTAACTTAAAGTGCCTTTAACGGCACGAAATTTTTTAACGCTCAATTAACGACCACTTCCTTATTTGGAAAGCCTCGAATAGAATTCCAGTCGCAAAGCAGCAGAAACGTCCGTGTCAAAATTACCCAATAGAAATGCACTGTACTGCACTGGAGCTACAATACACAATGTTTAAGGGGCAGAATGTTCGAGTGGAGGAGCCGTTTGGACGGTGGAGCACTTCCACCAGTTCCCTGCTTTGACAGAACGCACTCGGTAGCACCAGTGTTAGCGATTAGCACAGCAGCATAGTTGCTACAGCTCTCCAAGAGGTCTCTCAACCCCATGTGAGAGCCAAGAGCCGAATGGATGCCGTCTTGTCACTTGGAGTGACTCCAAGCCACTTGACCTTTTGATGTGAGACTCCAGAAAGTCTAACATCGTCTTCTGTTTTGTTGCAGTAAACCACCGTCAGGTTGTGAAAATGAAAGTACTTAGCGACGTGTTCGCTTCAGAGGGGCATCACGACGCAAACAGGAACTTAACAAAATAAAAGCGTCCAACGTTGTGAAAAGGAGTCAGTATAACACAATTTATAGCAGTAATAAGTTAAATAACAATTCATATATTTCTGGGGGATAGGTTGTATTTTACAGTTGTAAAAATGTGCATAATTTCACAAGTTACTTCATGTTGAAAATTAGTCAGCTCTTAATATGAAAAGAAAAATGCACTGAGCTGTCACCATTGTCTTAAAAATACAATTATGCCATGTTGTAGTGAAAAATGATCAACACTCCTCATGCCTCATCTATCCTTCCCTCCTTCCTCTGTTTAGTTTTGCCTCTGGTCTCTTGAGATCTCCTTAATTTGTTGGAATTTAGAGGTTTCTGGGGCTGGCGTAAGACTCTGATTTTGTAACCATGTGGATGGCAGGAAGTGTTTAGTTGGTGCTGGATTTTACTTTGATTTATCTTTCTTTTCTTTGACCTTTCCTCTGGTCTCCTGACCTTCTGAACTTCACGACTCTGGCGAGACTCTATCTGAAGTATCCGGATAAGGTGAATGGTAATGGGATTTCTATTAGGTTTCAGGTGAATTAATGAGTATAAATTTACACGTATTTACATGTACGCGCACATGCACGCACACATATACATAAAAAAATAAATAAATAAAAAAGAGAGAGAGAGAGCAATCATGATAAGATGTTGAATCGGTAAGACTACCGAATGAACAATTCTGAGCTCTTGCTTAAAAAAAAAAAAAAGATCAACACAAATCAGTCACACTTTTTTTTTTTTTTTTAAATACAATACACATTTTACATTGTATTTGTTTTTATTCAATTGTTATGAAATTACTGTATCAGTGACTAAAAAATAAACCATATTTAAATTAGGGGAAAAAAATGTACATTTTATTGAAATTTAGATATCAATTGAAGTATAAAACATGCGATTAATGTGTGATTAATCGTCAGTTAATTATTGAAGTCATGCGATTAATTACGATTAAACATTTTAATCGACTGACATCTTTAATGTAAAATATTAGGGGTGTTAAAAAACATCGATTCGGCAATATATCGCGATATTACATCACGCAATTCTTGAATCGATTCAATAGGTGGCCGAATCGATTTTTAAATGTCCATTTTTGATGGAAAAATATTCAAGAAAATGTCTTACTTAGGGTTAGGGTTCACACCTTAATCATGGAAAACATTAAGCCTTACTATTTTATTTCAAAGCCATTCAAATATGAAACAGATTACAACCTGTTAAATACAGTGGCTCAGTTATGACTGAAGTTTCAGATAAATAAATAATACATTTTCATACAAATCTTAACAGTGTACATGTACAAGTTTACTGAATACTATTTTCTAAATTTGAGTAAAAAAAAAAAATCGCAACAATCGACTTATAAATCCCGATACGGGATTAATCGGTATCGAATCGAATCGTGACCTGTGAATCGTGATACGAATCGAATCGTCAGGTACTAGGCAATTCACACCCCTATAAAATATATATGTAATTAAAAAAATAAATAAATCCTTATCAAGGTAATTGAAATTCCACCAATCATTCATCTATATACCATTTATCCTATCCAGGTTCATATGCATCAGTAACCTAAACAGCTGCCTTGGGGAGAAAGCTGTACTATAACATCAGCTGGCTGCCAAAGCAGAACCCATGCTGGACGCCAGGCAAGTAATAATGTCTCAACGTTAAAAATTGGATATTATAAGATGTTTATGTACTGCATCTGATTCTGAACAACATGGTAGCAAATTCAATCCAATGGATTATTTTCCCTTACCGCCACAGGTTTTAAAGAACAAACACACTTGTACCATTCTAAGGGCAGTGCAGGAGTGGAATTACTCAGCCTGCTTTAGGTTTTACATGTTCATACATATTACACTACAACCACTACAGAAACATCAGTCTACGCGTGGGTGTGACTATTAAATAATCAATGTTTCTCCGGCATCTTCCATTAACATCAAAAGGTAAACTTGTGAGGAAACTTGTTTATGTCTCGAAAAGAACTCTTCCTTCTACTTTTAACACTCCACTCAAGCCAAAATGAGTCGTTCCGATGCTTAAAACACACTTAATGAAAACACTCAGTAACAGACAGTCTGGAGACATACTGCAGAACAATAAACATTAGCTTCTAAGGGGAACAAAAAAAGCAAAATGAATGTGGAGAGCCTTCACGCTAACCATTAGCTTCCCCATTAACCCTCTGACACCTCCTCCCTATGAGTGCATTAACAACGGTGGTTGGGCTATAATTACAACTGCTTGTCTCTGGGGTATCTTAGGAAATATAAAAATCATTCCGTCTTCAGTGGAGTCCGCCTTCTTTCTGTTTGGTGCCGTTTCAAACTATTTCCTCTCAAGCCGAATCGCTAAATTAAAAGCACCCATTCAATTTGAACACCTCATCTATTAAAGTTTGAATCACCTTGCCAAAGTTTCACGTTGATTCAATTCATGTTAACTTATGAGTGTTTCATTTTCAATTTCTTGTTTGTGATGGCCATTTTGTTTTCAGCATCCGCTAAATGGGCGTCATGGTTCTGTTATAATGCTTCATTGTTTTTCTTTTATAATATGCCATTGTCTCTGCAGCGCAATATTTTCTTGGCCCTATGTTTCAATAATTTCACATTTAAGACCAACAATCCACAGCTCGGTCTTAATTACTTCCTAATAATTACAAAACCTTGATAATCTGCTGTGCAATCGAGGCAATTGAGATGACTGACAGCAGACACGCACTCAGTGGTTATCAGCCTTATGAAAGGCTTTTGAAGGAGATAATTCTTCTCAACAACCACTAATTACTAAGAGCTGAGAAATGCTGCAGGAGTCTGAATCAGCTTCTTTTGGAAATTACAAGATATACAGCGAATAATCGCCCTCTCACACAAACGCACTGAGCGTGAATATTTGACACTGTTTTCCTATCAAAAGCGTCTCAGTCTTTTCCAAGTCAGCAGCGGGCATCTTAGTCTCGATCAGATAAAGAGCCAGCCTGCACATTTAAAAGAAAATCCAAGCATTTAGTGAGCACTTCCTCAATCCCTTTTTCCCCAGAGTCAAAAGAAAAGATTAATTAGCTTTATTGTCGTTTGTGTACCACTATTTAATGGAAACCCCACTCATGTTGTTTCAGAGATTACTTCTGTCTTTTTGGACTACGTATATACCCTACCATATATCTATTTGGAAAATTTCAATAAAAGAGCTCTAAAATGTTTGTATTTGGACATAGTGGGGAACAGTATTACATTAAATCAGTAATTCCTTAACTACTGCTGCTCCAAGAATACAAGGGTACATTTAGTTTTCGTTTTAAAATTTCTGCTTACAGTCAACATTTTCATTAGGGCTGGGTATTGCCGCCAACCTCACGATACGATACATATCGCGATACAGGGGTCACAATGCGATACGTATCGTGATACAAGGGGTCACGATACGATACGTATCGCAATACAGGGGTCACGACACGATACATATCGCGATACATATGTATCCCAATACTTGACCTTCAAGGCGATACGTATCCCGATATATTACATTCATTTTCTTGTATTTTATAATAACAGTCATATGTATACCTAAAGGATATGTTTGTTATGCTGACTGACAAAAATATTTTTGCCATATATATATATATATATATATATATATATATATATATATATATATATATATATATATATATATATATATATATGTATATATTAGGGGTGTCACGATTCGCCAACTCCACGATTCGATTTAAATTTAAATTTTGGGGCCACGATTCGATTTTTTTTTTTTTTGCGCTCCCCCACTTCATAACACAGAGGAATATGCTTCAGTAGGCTAAGGCTAGTCTATGATCATTGGTTCTATTCCTTGTACAGTAAATCTTATTTCAAAAGATCGGCTACATATAGGTGATGCAATTTCCATTATTTTTGTGTAAATTTAAGTAATATATGATAATTGACATTAGGCAGGAATGATCAAATTCAAAGAATTTATTTACAATATAAAGTTAACCGTCTTGTTCTTACTGAAGTGTAAAATAAAAAATAAAAAAACAAAAACAAAAAGTCACAGAGGGTGCCTGCCATCTATTGACTGTTTTTGGTTACAACAGTGTGCTGTGCATTACTCTTAAAATAATGTGCAATGTGCAACAACAACAAAAAATATATTGTATCCAAAGTCATGGAACAAATACAGCCTGAACAAACTATATCCCAACAGTTACAGTTGCTGGGCATACTGTAGCGTGGTTCAAGTACACCAATTAAATGTTTGAATCCAGCGTTTTCCACCGCCGAATAAGGCTGCAGGTCTGCTGCTATAAATAGAAATAAATTGAATCGTGTGTCCTCTCTTCTATTTCGATGCTCGAAATCGTGACGTAATTTCGATCGATTTCGAGAAAAAAACGAAATCGTGACACCCTTAGTATATATATATATATATATATATATATATATATATATATATATATATATATATATATATATATATATATATATTAAATGCCGGTATTTAATTAAAAAGTGACACCGTTTCTATTTTTAGACACCCCGGGATACCTTATTACCGTATTACCGCCCAACCCTAGCAACGATAGCTCATATTTCGTGTCTGGTCTGAACAGTACAATAGCGCGAAAATCTATCATCCAAACTGCTTATCCTCACGAGGGTCAATTTAACATAAAATGCTTCACTAATATGCCTTATAATCTGGTGTGCCTTATTTATGAAAATGTTATAAATAAACCCGTTGATCGATATTGCGACTCATAATATGGTGCACCTAATGGTCTGTCAAATACGGTAAATGTCACAGGAGAATTGGACAAACCATCGGCTGCTAGAAAATTACAGTTGTTTGTTTACTTTAGATATACTGATGACATCATGCATGCTGGCTGTGATTACGAGATTACAATTTTGGTGTTTCGGCCATTGACACCTGTGATGCCGACAATCACATATTGGGAGACTTCAATCTTGCTCCTCCCTCTCATCTACTTACAGCTTCACACAATGTGCAAAAAGAGGGAATAAAACTCTACACCTCCTGTTTGATAAATGCAAAAGTAAAGAGCATTCTTGTACATTTTGATTAAAAAATAATATTTAGTTTCGTTAATTAAGGTTATGTAGGACACTTTGTTACAGCTACGGTTATTGTTAAAATGCTATAATAATAAAGTTGAGTTTTACTTTTGTTGATCTTAAAAAAAAAACTGAACTACATTGTTGCATTTCCGACTGATATCTTTGTTAGGGATATGAATAATTTGTGTGGTGACTAAAACGATGACACTGAGCTTTATTCTTGTTATTTTTAATTAAGCTGTATTGACGTAGCGCTAGGTGTGCCATTGCAACCTACTGGCTCGTTTACCCAAGACAGAGCACATCATAATGAATCACAACATACAGTAAGAACCAACTGCAGCTTAAAACCAACATAAATACTAAAAAGAAGCAGGAAGCAACAAGCACACTTTTAGCAACAGGATACAAACAGTGTGTGATTACAGCTAAGATTTAAAACTCTTGCTACACAACCCAGGAGACACACATTAGCTGGCCACTGCCCACTCTGGTCCAGCTATAAAAACCCATTAGTAATCACTCCTCGACTCTCAGCGGCTCTTTTGCCCAATCGAATTCCAACCAGCCAATCTGCATAAATCTGCATTAATTGACTATTTTCCTTCCACAGAAAACAAATGTGCTTTAAAAACTCCTTCTTATCTGTTGGCTTTTAGAGTAAACATCAGAGACACACGCGCAGACACACAATCCATAACAACACACACGTCTTCTGTCTGCTGCCAATGCATCGCAACAGATGTGCCACAACACATACAGCTTTTAATTAAATCTATTAAGGGGGAAAATAAAAAGTTTATAATGACCTGGTTGCATTAATTTGCACACCCTCAAACTAATACTGCATCACCTTAGGAGTTGTGTGGCACGTCTTGATGTAGCAGTATTTGCCTACTCTTCTTTGCAAAAACACCCATCTGTCAGATTTTCTTCTTCAGATCACCATAGTTTTCGATGCAACCTTTAATATTTCCCTCCAAAGACAATTGCTGCCACCACCCATGTGTCACTGTAGGTATAGTGTTCTTTGTGTGATGAGCAACGCTGCATGGGAAACAAATGTATTTTTTAGAATTATAGCCAAAAAAGGTTTTGTCAGACGAGAACACATTCTCCCAAATGTGTTTCAGATAATTCAAGAGAGTGTTTGTGCAAAGCTTCAGTTTGGCCACACATGATAAGAAGATAACGTTTGCGAGAAATTCTTGGAGTTCCTTTAATGTTGCTGTCAGTATCTTGACAACCTACTTGATCAGTTTTCTTCTCGTTTTTTTTAGCAATTTTTGAGAACGTCCAGTTCTTGATCATGTTGCTATTTTGCTGTAAACTAGAGCAGCAACAAGCAAATGCTCACCTGATCATAACATTCACAAACTCTGAATCTAGTAATTTTCCTTGTTCGGTGGTTTTGTTTCCATAGTGAGTCTGGCAAGTATTAACAGACAACTCCTTCATATTGATAAGAATTTGGAAGTTGGTTCAATTTTTGGCCTTCTATAGAGGTTAGGGTTGTTAGGAGAACCGAGACTTCGGTACCAAGTCGATGCCAAGATTCTGAAAATGTGACGGTACTGCCTTTTCTACAATACCCAAAGTATCGTTGGTACCTAGGCGGCAGAACTGGCCGCGTCTTTTGTGTTGTTTTGGGGGTGTAAATGAGCACTTATCTGGCAAACCATGCAACGTCTATTGACGTCACTAACAACAGTCAATGCGTGCAACCGTCACTTGCCTTCGGTGCCGGTTGGCGTGTGTTCGCTCCTCCACCTGGGAGGCCCATGTGGCTTACAGGAAGTAAGCTTGTGTGAGAATGTGTGAGTGAGTGATTAAAAAAAATAAATAAAAATAAATAAATAAATAAACAGTCAATGCGCGACTCATGGCAGTAGCCCCCACATATGTGTCGTCTTCAACTGCAGTGGCAGCTGCCCTTCAATTAGTTGAGAAGAAAAACGGCAGAAGTCGCGTATGGAAGTACTTTGGATTTGAGGTTGATGAGCAGGGATTAATAACCGATCCTCAAATACCTGTATGCAAAAGATGCCGAAACCGTTTCCAGACGAAAGGTGGGGAACACATCCAACTTAGCGAAACATCTAAAAGATCGATATCCAGACTTGCACAAAGAATTAAAGGTGAGTGCATATGAATTCCCGTGTTATCATTGTTGCCCATATCTAAACTAATAACGTTAGTGTGATGGCCCCTCACTAAATAAGCTGCTTGGCGCCGTAACGTTAGCGTTATGTTCTGCCTCGTCTGTCCCGAATAATAAAGTTGAGTAATGTTGCCGGCCAGCTAATTTACTGAATCACCTAAAGTAACATTAAACAACCCTGAAATAATATATCAAGCGTTATTCGTTATTTTGTTTGTTTGTGTGTGTTTATACCTGATGGCAACATTTAGGTTGTTTTATGCTGGGTTCTCACCAAAACCGAAAAGGCAAACTGGAACACTTCCTTCGCGAGTGTTTCACCGCCTAGTTTTTTGGAACGATTGCCGCTAATTCGCGGTTTCGTGCGCACCGGAGCGGAGGAGGCGTGTCCGTTGGTGAACAAGGAAGTGGAACACTTTAGCGAGTCAACCAAAAGTAAGCATCACCAACTACGTCCAGTTCTTGCCTGGGACTAAACAGCCGTGGCACTATTTTCTCCTTTTTTTTTTAGGTACGTGGTAGCACTTTTGCTTTTTTTAGTGGTTATCTGGCAGCCAGCATTTGTGCTAAAAATAGCTTTGGCATGGATGGTTAACACTGCTGCAACCTCTGTACAGTTCAATAGCAAGTAAACAGACTTACCAGCACTTCCTTGCTCACCATTCTGTTGCGCTCGGGGTGACAATAGAGAGGACGCTGTGTGTGACGTAGCCCGTACTCGAAGCTGATTGGCTACTGCGAGGCGAAATGCGAAAAAAGTTAAAAAAAATTTAACTTCGGCGAATATGCGGATTTTCGTCACGACTGTGCGGATTTTCGTCACGACTGTGCGGATTTTCGCTGCTGCGCACCACGTCCCAGCGCGCCAAGAGCGTCCCCCGCGCCGCCACGCACTTTCCTTCCAGTGCGCGGGAACTCCATCGACTACAATGCAAACGCGCCGCCGAAACGCCTCGCTTTTGGTGAGAACGCAGCATTATACTTGAAGGCTACACGCACTGATGGACATTATTTTATTTTACTGTTTAATATAAGCATAGTATAATATTTTTATTTTTATATTGTTTTTTAATGGTATATGCACTGTGACACTTTTTCAGTGTTTAATACTTAAAGCTAGCCTGCTGTACATGCAAAGTATTATATTTTATTATTTACTCTATTGTTTAATACGTTAATGCACAGTATTTTATTTTAATGCTTTAAAGCCACATGCCAATTGTTCTGTTTAAGCACACAGTCCCGTTTGTTCACTTCTAATAAAGGAGTGTCTGTTGAAGTGCATGGGATTTATTTATTTATTTTCTATTTTTACCGTGGTATCGAAATGGCATCGAGAATCGTAGCATTTCAATGGTATCGGCATCGAATACTACATTTCTGGTATCGTGACATCCCTAATAGAGGTCATACTTTAAATAACTCCTACATAATTTTTCCAATCGTCTTTCAGCTTTGGATGTTTGAGCTAAAGATGCTAAAGATGGAAAGTTGTTCAAAGCTTTCTATTTCATTTCATGCTGTTGCTGTGGGAACTCGCTGTTTGCAAGGGAAAATTATGCTGTTTGGTCTAAACAAGGCTAAAAACATGAAACTTTGGGTGCACATAAGATAGCAAAAAGGATTTATATTTTCAAGGTTTATTGTGTGTATGTGTTATATTAATTAACAAAGCATCCATGGTACTCCTAGAACTTTGAAAACTGAGATGCATATGTAACAGCCTAAGACCTGCAAAAAAGTCTTTCTGAGGCAAACTGTAAACCGAATAGGTAGTTTGCTATTCTGAGTTTGGGCTACGTTGGAATTTGATCCCAATTTGACCTTTTATGGTTGTCAAATTTCAACAAACAAGGCCAAGAGGGTTTGTCAAATCGTCTTCATACTTTGGGTGTTTCATCTCATAGCTTTTTAATTTGTTGCACACTGTTGCATGCTGATGCACCCCCCCCCCCCCCCCCCCCCCCAAAAAAAGATGCTCTTTTTGAAGGTCTAAACCTGGGCTAAAACTCAAAACTTTGCACACACATCAGGTCTGGCAAACACATTTAGATTTTAGAGAATTATTGTGACGTTTTAAAAACTCAGTTGTTTTTTTTTTGTTTTTTTTTTTTGTTTTTTTGTTTTTGTTTTTTACAAAGTAGCCCCGATGGTACGGCTCATCTTGAGTTATGAAAATTGGGAGCCATATACAACAGCCCAAGAAGTACAAAAAAAAAAGTCACTTGGAGCCATATGCTATACTTATAAGAAGCCCGCCATTTAGAATTTATTTTCATAATTTTCCCTAACTTGGCCTAGAGATTTGATCTGCTGGATTTCACACTTTGTGTGTTTCCTCTAAAGATTATTAATCATAATGCCAA
Organism: Festucalex cinctus; assembly: GCF_051991245.1. Classification (NCBI taxonomy): domain Eukaryota; kingdom Metazoa; phylum Chordata; class Actinopteri; order Syngnathiformes; family Syngnathidae; genus Festucalex; species Festucalex cinctus. The sequence continues at coordinate 8,180,634 of NC_135425.1, read as the reverse complement.
CGTGGCCAGGGGTGAGAAGGCCCTTTGTAGCGGCTTGCAGCTCTAGTTAGGGCCCAGGCAGCGACCGCTGCATTTGTACCTTCGAATCGACATTTCACTCCAACAAATGCAAATATTCCTGAGGTATCTCAATTTGTCTGAGGCTGAGCAAAAGTATCTAAGTATATATGGTATGGTATGGTATGGTATGGTATGGAGTGCAGAAGAACAGCGAAGATGACAAAGAAAAGCTGCAGTGAGGTTTTCTTGATAAACATGATCAAACAAGACACAGTGGGACGTTTCTTTTTATGTTAATACTCATGAACATGGGTAAAGGTTTACCTGTCTTCTGTTTTCTTCTTGTCTTTAAGCCGCCTTCCCTTTTGACATCTCTTTGCTGTTTTCAGCAGCCTGCGCCAAGTTGTTTGCCATCAGTGCCTCCTCCAGACTCCTCCTTGCTTGCTGCACCTTCAGCTCCTGCTCCCTAAATTTTAAACATAAATATAGATGAGGGGGGGATATATATTGTATAATAACTTATGTTTACAATTTTTTGTTCCTTTGTTTGTTCTTTTTATTTTTTTTTTTAGATAAGCAGCAAATAAAACAAGTTGAAAATTGTAGATGGAGTAGCATTGATAAAAAAAATTAAATTAAAATAAAAAAAGAGAGAGAGAGAGAGAGAGAGAGAGAGAGAGAGAGAGAGAGAGAGAGAGAGAGAGAGAGAGAGAGAGAGAGAGAGAGAGAGAGAGAGACACACACACAAATATGACCTTTGACCCCAGCTATGGGCAGCATGTTTGGGATATCACTTGGGTTCTTCTCGGACTAACAAAATAGTGCCAGAAAGTTTGGTTTGTTGAAACTTGTGCCTAGCAGACTAAATGTTAAGTTCCTATTTTTCTTCCTGCATGTCATTGTTTTCCACAGTTCCCTTGGTAAGCGTTGGTGGGCAAAGCCCTGCGTCACACCTGCTATCAATGACAATCAGCGGGATTTATAGGTGCAGTATAACGCAAGGATGAAACCGGATTATTGCATTGTTTACCTTCAACGCAGTTCTTGATCATCTTGTTGTTATTCGCCTTTTTATTCGCCACACTTTTTTGCCGTGTAATAACTCCCACATAATACTTCAGATTTACACCGTTCAAATTTCAACTTGCTTCAAAAATTCACGTCATCTTGGGAATATATCATCTGATTTCACAGTACTTATAGTATTCGCACAATTTAATGTTAAATATCGACTTTTCCCAATTCATTTTAAATGGGACTGACATTGAACTTGACATTGTCCCACTTTCCACGCACACTTCCATACATACAACTTCTCATCATTACCAGCTCTGTGATAATGCTCAGTGGCACATTTGGTAAAATGCATTGTCCATTAACCAGGAGATCGTGGGTTCGAATCCCACCTCTGACTGTACATTGCAAATGTATCCATGGCAAATACGCTAAGTGGTTACATGTGTATGTTTCAAATCTCGCTTGGGAAATATTTTATTAGCATTCAGCTTGCAGCATACCCACGGAATTTCTGCAGAAATGTCACTTTGTCTAGTTTCTTATTTGGTATTCGTCTTGTATCGGTTTGTCATGCGTACCGTTTGTTAGTTTACCGAATGCAATACTTTTATGATGACTGTTACTTAGTGCTTCACTTTCCCCAGCCTGACAATAAATAAATAGTTGATTGCTGTTTTATTTCCCACAAATTTAACATTTATTTAGTATGTTTGGCACAGTTTTCCTTCATTTTTATTTATTTTAATCAACTTTGTTTTTCTTTATCTCAAAGACCCATTTAAAGTTTTCAAAAATTATACCTAAGGATGGGACACTTCGTGGAGAATATTCTTGGGCTGTCAAGTGTGGAAAAACAAATGGAGTTGAAACTTAACCATCCCCTGGACAATTTGGTCTAAACAATTTGAACGAGTATCTGTCCACAGGCAGAGTAAGAAGAGCAGGGCAGGGAGAGAGAAAAGGAATGAGAGCAATTTAGGATGACAAGCACATTCAGAGGGAGGGAGAGGGGGAAGAGGGAGAGAATTGGAAATTAATGGAGGAAAGAGATAAGAAAAGGGGGAGCACAGGAGGCATAAATGCTGGAGGGAGTGAGGAGATATCAGAGGAGACTGAAGGAGGAGGGGTTGAAAATGGGAAGAGTGATGGAGATGGAAAAACAAAGAAACATAAAATATTGGAAATATGTGACTGAAACGATGAGTGGGGTTATAAATGGAGGAGAAGACAAGGAATGTTGGAAACAAAACAAGTAAATGGGCAAAATAAAGCAATATTAGGGAAATGGAAGGACAGAGGGCAGAATACATCAAACGGCCAGGAAATGTTAGGAAGAAGAGCTTGCGGGAAGGAAATGAGTGAGAAGCTACTGCCAGACAGGAGTGGAGACGGACATATTCCAATGAGTCTGCTGTAATGGCTTTAGCCAGCTGTTCCCTCTGCTCTGTTGGTCCACTGGACTGACAGATACACACTTGTAGACAATGACAGTTGGAGTATGTTTCCACAGTGCCCCCTGCTGTCATGAATGCATATATTTTAAGACGGGACACTACTGGAATAATGTTAATTTACAATAACTAAACCTAATTCATGCAAAACAAACTGCATAATTTGCTTATGTGATGTGAATAGTTAATCAAATACATTTTTGTCATGTAGGTATAAACATTAGCTCATTTTCATTCAAACCAGATTAAACTAAACTAATATATTCAAATCAAGTGTGTGTACTGTACATAAAGTCCTTAAAGGACTCACTCACACATGTAAGCTTCTGTGAGTGAGTGAGTGAATGAGTGAGTGAGTGAGTGAGTGAGTGAGTGAGTGAGTGAGTGAGTGAGTGAGTGAGTGAGTGAGTGAGTGAGTGAGTGCGTGCGTGCGTGCGTGCGTGAGTGGAAAAAATAATAATCCGTGCTTCAAATTGCCGCGGGAGTGACGTCACGCAGCCGGCAAATTCGCCCGGCCCACTTGCGACACGCCACCCCCCGCTCTGCAGAGATTGGCTGGAGGGGTGTAAACACGGTGTTTCCACAGAAACATCCCGCTGTTTACAAAACAAACACAAAATGGCAAAATACAGGCTGGGGGGGTGGGGGTTTAGGACAAAATCACCACCAGAAATGAAGACAAGCCCTGATCTGTAAATTGAGAAGTAGTTTGTTTGTTTAAATCCTGTATTTAAAAAGTGCCTTTTCCAGAGTCAAACCGGCAGACTGCGCCTTTAATAGAAGGAAAATGAGGCCACATTTCATTAACATTTTACTGAATAACATTGCGTAATGGTGAAAGTGACAGACTGCCAAAGATGTATCAGCAATTGTACTTGGTTTTTAACTCTTTTACCGCCAAAAACGTTTAATGGCGTATGCTAAAATCCCAATGAATGCCGGCATAAATGTTAATTAAAGTTTAGTACTTTTTTTTTCTCAATGGGCAGCTCAACGTCTTGTGCAGCACTGCCTTGTCAATGGGGTTGTGAAATCAAACACAGCCACTATCTATGGCCAGCAGATGGCAGCATTGTATCTCATTTCAATTGGCTCCCCGCTGTATCAAATTACAATGAAACATGACGGAATCTGATAAAATAGAACGTTTTTATGGATGACGTGAATGATCAAAGCATTTTTCACATTAAATCTAATTCACAGAGTGTCACTGAAGAAAAAGTATTACCATCAAAGTCACTGTTGTGCAGAAAATGCATCTTCACATATTTTCGCTTATGTCACTCAAACGACCTATTTTCAAATGGTGATTACTAAAGAACGGAATAAGGTAGAAATGTACTTTTTTTCAAATGAAATAATGGAATCCAATCTTTCATATGGTATCCACCATAACTATCCAGTCATGTACTTTTTTTTTTTCCAATAAAAGAATGGAATCCAATCTTTCATATGGTATCCACCATAGCTATGTAGTCATGGCGCACAATATTCTGTTTACCTTGAAAGATGAGTGAAAATGCTTGAAATCAGCTGGCACTGTCGGGTTGTTTTTTGGTTGTTTTTACGTGTGGCACTAAAAGAGTTAAACACCTCTAATGAGCTGTGTTTTGACTGCTGCTTTAATTTGACCCCTCACAGCATGATTCTGCACCACAACAGGCAGTCATTGTCATTGGAAAGGCTGTCAAGCCACGGTAAACAACCTGCTCAACACCAAAGTGCAGCAACTTGTAAATGGCACACAAGTCAGATACACAGGATAGGAAAGGAACTAAGGAAAGGAACAAAGGAACTAAAATTTTAATTATTTTTTTAAACAATTCTATTTCATGTATTTTCAAATCAGTCTCACTTTAACCCATACATTTTCTCTTGCCTTCCTTTCATTCTATTAACTAAAAATGAGAAAGTGGGGGTTAAGTACGGTAATAATAACGCTAATGATTATACAGTTATGTAGCAGAACAAAATTGAATTATGACTGGGTTATTTTCAAAACAGATTGACGGACATCAACCAAAAAGCTGACTGCGTTCAGTAATTGGGCTTAATGCGTGCCGACGTGACTTGCATTGCAAACAAGATTTAAGATTTAGCAGGTTTTCTGTGTTGTCTTTTAGCAGCCACTTGGATGTTTTATTGAATCGACTGCTTGGCACGAATTTCACAGTGTGACGATGGCAGCAACTGATTTTCTTGAAAATGTGCTCAACACTTATATCTCTCAACCTCAGATTCCTCTCAGTTTACTGATTACCCTGATTGTCTATCAATATATGGCTAAGAAGTACAGCAGATGCTGGTTTTATCCACTTTAAAGTCATTTGTTTGTTTGTTTGTCTTCAATTAATCAGCCAACTAATCAGCCAATATTAGCAAGAATAAAAACGCTTGAGGGATTCATTTTTTATTTTAATTTTTTTTACACATTAACACAGTACATTATAAGGAAAAGATAATGACATTCAAGAGTTAATAAATACATACAGTGGTACCTCTACTTACGAACTTCCCTTCATACGAAATTTTCAAGCTACGAAACTCCTCAACAGGAAAATATTGCCTCTTGTTACGAAAGAAGTTTCAGGATACCAGAGGTAAAACTACAGTATGGGCCGGTACTCGCACCTCCCAGAGTTTCTTGAACGCAACATACTTACAGCTGCTCTGCCATTGGCTATTACTGGCATCTTCCTGGCATCCCATTGGCTAAGAGGGACCTCTACCATTTGTGACCATAGGTACATAATAGAAATGTGTCTACGTAGCGTCCTCGTCATTCGCCCCTCGGGCCATGAGGTGTTTAGACAGTTTTGCGTAAAAGTATTAACTAACAGCCGACGAATTTGTGCAAAAATTCAACCAATTGGTGATTGATGAAGACTACGTTGCACAGTAAGTTTTTAATTGTGATGAGAGGGGCCTTTTTTGGAAAAAGATGCCTCGCTGTACCTGAAGTTTCCATCA
>NC_135425.1:8140196-8172696 GCF_051991245.1 Festucalex cinctus | reverse complement strand
TCATATTATATTATTGCTGTTATTATAATTTTATGAAAAAAAACTGATGTGCTTGTGAAAAATCAAGTGTAGATTCGGAATCAGTGCATCTAAAAAAGTTGACTCCCATCTCTAATTATAAAAAAAGTCAAAGTTTGTTGACCTGTGTATTTATTTATGTAAATATTTGATCGTTTATGCCAGCAACAAGTACTGTAGTGGCAAGCAGAACAATTATAATCTCTTCCACTAGATGGCAGAATATACAAACCTGAGCTTTTGTATTTACTTTTTGAGACATGAGGTCTGCAGTCACTCTATATGGAGTTGACCTTTTGTGACATTTTTGTTGATTGAGAGTAAAAACCAATGCATGTGCCTAAGATCACTAAAGGTTGGGAAACACTGCTGTAAAGCTTATATCATATTTATTCCACACATGAAAAGTATCCTACTCAGTAAAAGCAACATTCCTTTGGCATGATTCAGCCTCTTACCGGATTTGGTCGTCAGTGACGGTGAAGGCCTTACAGAGCGGCTGGGACGTGTTCAGCCAGATTGCTGGGTTCTTCTCAGCCGCCGCTGATGTCTGTCCCGTGACAGGTGCAGAGCTCATGTGCAGAGCACTCGCGATGGCTGACAGCAGAGTATCGTCACTTGAGTTTAGACCAACACCTAGAGGCAGGAAAGTCCGAGGTCAAAGGTTAAAAATCACTGTATTGGGTTTATGCCATCTTACTCTGTATGACTTTGGGCAGGTCCATTGTACGTAGGACGTCCTCTGAGACATCTGATGATCGCAAACCTTTCAACCGCCGCTCCCAAAAGAGCTGCAAAGACACAGAGTTGAGTGCTGGTGGAAAAATAGCCACACAAAAAAAGAGTGAGTGAGTGCGTTTTTACCTGTCTGGGCTGCTCAGTCGCTCTCTGCATGTCTGTCTTTACCTTGTTTCCCGGGTGACTTGTAACCTTGGTAACGGGCTGTTTAAAAATGGATGCCGTCTGTCTGATGGGCAGAGTTGTGTTCAGGTCAGGCTTACCTCCCTACAGAGAATGAATTAGGGGTGTCAAAAAAAATCGATTCGGCAATATATCGCGATATTACATAGCGCAATTCTCGAATCGATTCAATAGGCGGCCGAATCAATTTTTAAACATCCATTTTTGATGGAAAAATATTCACCAAAACATCTTAGGGTTCACACCTTAAGCATAAAAGATATTAATGGAACATTAAACTTTAATATTTTATTTCAATGCTGTTCAAACATGAAACCGATTACAACCTGTATAAGACTGAAGTTTCAGATAAATAAATAATAAATTTCATACAAATCTTACACTGTACAAGTTTACTGATTTGTATTTTCTGAATTTAAATGAAAAAAACAACAATCGACTTATAAATTCGTATCGGGATTAATCGGTATCGAATCTAGGGATAGACCGATAATCGGCCGGGGCCGATTATCGGCGCCGATATTTGGCATTTTGACAAATATCGGCATCGGCCATGTTTTGAATCTGAAGGCCGATAAAGCTCACTGAGCAGGGGATACTTGCGAACGTAGCGAATTTGGGGTTTTCATCAGGATTTGTAAGATGTTCGCAGTCAGTTTTTATTTGTCGTAAACACATTTGGAACATATCCACACAATTTTTCACCGCAAAAATCTTTTTGAAACGTTTTTACGAACCCTAACAAAAACCCCAAATGAGCTACATTCACATGAATTTGTTACTCAGTGAGAAATTATATATAGTTTGAAAGAATTCCCCCCCCTCCCCATTTTACTGCAAATGAATATCGGCTTGAAATATCGGTTATCGGCCAACTTGACTACAAATAATCTGTATCGGTATCGGCCTTGAAAAAACCATATCGGTCTATCACTAATCGAATCGAATCGTGACCTTTGAATCGTGATACAAATCAAATCGTCAGGTACTAGGCAATTCACACCCCGAGAATGAATTTCCTATTAAGAGGGATGTTCAATACCACCTTTTTTGAGCGTGATACCGATACTCAAATCTTCAGTACTCACCGACACCATTTGCCGATACCATTAGTATTTATGATATATAAAATTTCCAAAAAAAAACAATGACATAGAATTTTTTTTAAAAGACCAATATAACCCAATTATAGCGAATTTACTTAAAATTGCTTGAAATTAATGATTATATTTTTTCAATTTGCTCATAAGTCATTTTGCATAGAGCACAATTCAAATGAATTTCAAAAAATACATAAATACAATGAAACAAATAATCCAGTGGTCAGGAAAAACGTCCCAATCAAAATATGCGGTTGTGCAATTTTTTATTTATTTATTTATTTATTTTTGAAATGCAGTGTAGTACTAGGGATGTGCCAAAAAAAATCGATTCATAAAAGAATCGAGATTCTCATTTATTAATCGAATCGATATTTAATATCCAAAAATCGATTTTATTTAAATTAGAAATGAAGAAGGGGAAAAGGCAGTTGTAGCCCACGTGCTGTTTTTGTGGGAAAAGGCACTTACAATACAAAATGAATAAATGTTAAAAAAAAAAAAAAAAGACATTAGTGTCTCTATTTGTCATTTTGTCTTGCAAAGCAGACTGGAATAGATCATGACAAATGTTGTGCATATCTGTAAATTAAAGCAGAAAGCATTTGTCAATTAAATAATTTTGAATCGAAAATCGATTCTGAATCGAATCGCTAACCCAAAAATTGTAATCGAAATGAATCGTGAGACAGTCAAAGATTCCCAGCCCTATGTAGTACTATCTACAATGTTAATTCCTCAAGGTGTTTAGTGTGTGACGTTTTAAATTTTATCTTGTTTTTTAAATCCATGCTTTTAATTTGGAAGGCTGCTCTGTATTTACATTTCCTGATTCACGTTCTCCGTTCGCCATTCATCTCACAGCGATACAGTAGTCAATGACGATATCCTATATACGTAATATAAAAATCTGTCTGCACTTCAGAGCTAATTAAAATGTTGAGGGGAATTTAATATGTGCTTTCTTAATGGAGCCCCCAGTGCCTGTCACTAAATGCAAAATAACCATTTCAGCTTTTAGTTCCTGACCGAAAAATGACCACAAGAGTGGGAGCCGATGCCGGTATCGATAGCCATCGCAATTACCAATACAGTGAAATGTGTTCTGGTATCGGCCCAATACCGATACCTGGTATCGGTACTCGCCTATCCCTAGTTTTAAACCTGTTTGTGTGTTTAGCAGTTAACAAATCAAACTGTTTGTCAGTGAGTTTCCAGTATGAATACAATATGGGCAACCAAATCCTGATGTCCAATTGGCTGTCCTTTAACCTCATAAAATCATGTGTAATATCTCAAGCAAAGAGAAAACCCCCCATTAGTCATTTGTCTAGAAAGTAGACCTTTTGGGGTCAAACACAATCCTTGACAATTTGTTCGGCTTGTTGTTAAACTGTGGAGGCAATTTACTTTTAAGTAACAGTTTTACATGCTATATATGTATGGTAACGGCCATACAAGTGTAATGAGTAGTTCGCCAGAGTTTATTCTTATCAAACTGTTTCTCAATCCTCATTCCCACAAAACAAGATGCTGAATATAGTAAGAAGGAGGACATTTCACCATCATCGGGACAAGCATAGAGCCAAATCAACAAACACGTGAAGTCATCAGTCTGTTTACAACTAAAACATACACTTTTGCACAATGTGCACTGTTCGACTTGTACTTGGAATGTTCTCAAGCGAGTCATGTTTCATATATACATTACGAAGGAAACCAGCCTCTAGGGGTCACAAGACCTTGTTGTTGAATATAAACCCAGTATGGCTCTGAGATCTGCAATATTGGGCCAATTAGTGGAACCCAGACTTCAAAGTAAAAATGGTGAAGCTGCATTTAGCTGTTATGCTGCACACAAATGCAACAAACCCCCAAGTGTAAATCTATTTTAAAAACTTTGCTTTTTTTTTTTTTTTTTACTACACCTTTGGTTAAGGTCTTCTCAACATTTTTGAAATCGTGTTTTTTTTTCTTTTCTTTTAATTATTTTAGAAAAATACTTTAGTCTTATTTCATTACTTTACTCTTAAATGTTTTTAAAGTTTTCTGTTAATGTGTCTTGGTAAATCCATGGAACCTACCAAAAGAAAGATTAGTCTCTTCTTTCATCAGGGAAAAAAAAAAGAAGTATATTTCTTTGTGTTTCCATTTTCCAGCAATTAGCATTAGAATATAGCTACGTTTCAGCATTATTCACAAACATGTTTAAAACACTGGTGGAAAAAAGCTTCTTGCAACATGGCCCCTTGTTGATCTCTTATATTCTGCTGCCACCTGCTGTCCGTTTTTTTTTTTTTTTTTAATAACTACCATTGCTTTCACGACCTCTTCAGGTCAGAGGCTGCATCAAAGCCTTCTGTATGCACTAGCATAAAACACACACACAAAAAAAATACAACTTTAAATACGTTTTTGGGACCATGGCAATATTCAAAATAGAACGTTTTTGGCAGCACATTAGTTAAAAGCTGAAGATTACATCAGGAATGGTATCCGGTATAAAACTAGGGATGTGACGATAGGGTCGATATCGTGATTGTGATATTAAAACTGACACAATATCGTCTTCGTCATGTTCACGGTATTTAAAAGGAACACTTCTGTTAAAAAAAAAAAAGTTGGGTTGATTTCTATTTGTGCAGTTCTAGCACCCCCTCTGGTGGCTAGTTTTTGTTTTTTTTGTTTTTTGAGTGCAATTTAATTTTCATTAGGGATGTTTTGGCCCTTCTATGTTTAAAATCTACGCTAATTGTCAGATGAAGGGGAACGTAATAGGCCTGTTAACCGAGTCAATATGTGGAGGATTTGTTTTCTTGGATTCGTCACGTGACATTCACAAGCTGATCTGTGATTGGTTACCTGAGCCCGTTTGATGTCATTTTCAGTCGACAGCAATTTGAAAAATGTGTTTTTAAAGGTACTAATTGTACATGAAAAATAATGAAAATATCAAATTTATTATAGGCAAAATATTGTTTGACCGCCAAAAATGGCTTCATAAGTAAAGTATCGCTTTAATACTAATTTTTGAGTTGTTTAAATGTATACATTTACTTTTTTTTTTTTTTACAATAACTAATTTCATATTCTTTTTCTTCCAAAAAAAACTTGCATAAAATAATTCTTTTTTTTTTCTTTTTTTTTACTTTTAAACATTTTCTTGTTTTGTACCAAAACATAAATGATCATCCTACTGCACAGTGCACTTCAAGTTTTTGCCAACATACATAAATAAATAAATAAATAAATAAATATTGTGTTTCTATTTTTTATTTTTTTTATTGGTCTTAAATATTTTCTTGTTTTGTACCAAAAAATAATCGTTTGAATAATCATGATTTCAACGATTGCAAAAATAATCTGGATTTTTATTTTTCCCATAATCGAGCAGCCCTAAAATCAATGGAATCCTACATGCAACAAAGCATGCCCTGTGGAACCCAGCTGACACAGTGGTTGACAACAGGATGACGGCTAATCTGTCAGCCATGCTGGACAACACAACTCGTCCCCTCCAGCACACTCCGACAACCCTGTAGAGCTCTTTTAGAGAAACTTTAACACCCGCGCTGTGTGAAGGGAGAAATTAAACCGCTCCTTCCTGCCTGCAGGTGTCACGGTATGCAACTAGAACATTTGATACATTGTTGGGACAGATTGGCTTGGATAGCATGAGGAGAGCAAATTTTACAGGAGTGACAAATAAACAACTTGAAACAAGCACAGTTATGCCAATTTTTGTGGACTTGCGCATAACTAATGGTTTAAGATATTCCAGTTTAGCAATGAATCGAAATTCAATTGTGATTTAGATTTTGGTTTCTCATTATCATAAAAGCATAATTGAAGAAAAATGATGAATGCTCGTGTTGCGTTTGAAAGTTCTTAACGTGGTGAAAGTACCCTGAATGCAGCGTGTTTCTGTGTAGCAAGTGTGTGTATGTTGCTTTATGTGTTTACTGATTAGGGATGTAACGATATCCAAACATCACGATATGATATTATCACGATATGAAGGTCACGATACGATAAATATCACGATATTGTGGGCGGATTGGCGATATTTAAAAAAGATCGCAATATTGAAAAAAAAAAAAAAAAAAAAAAAGAGCTCATACTAAAAAAAAAAGCACAATATTGTCCTTTTGTATATAACAGCAATACATATAAACCACCTACAATATTGATGCACTTGCTTGCTAATGTAAGAACAAATTGATGATGGCTTTACAAGCAAATTAGGGTTCCCCTTCATCTGACAATTAGCATAGATTTTAAACGAAGAATGCCAAAACATCCCTAATGAAAATTAAATTGCACTAATAAACTTGCCATTAGGGGGTTCTAGGAATATACAAATGGAAATCAACCTGACTTTTAACAGATGTGTTCCTTTGTGCCAGTTTTAATATCACGATATCACGATATTGCCCTTATCGTTACATCCCTATTACTGATATGACAACTAGTGTTGTTCCGATACCGATACTGGTATCGGCAGAGGTGCTGATACTGCATTAAAACAGTGGTATCGGTATCGGTGACTACTCACAAGTAACATGCCGATCCCATTAATTCCAAAGCTAATATAGGATTTTGGATGCAGCATCTTGTGTCTTGCTCGTGCACGACATTCACTGATATGTGACATGATCACTGCATGCCGATCTAAGATATCCTATTGGCCCTTGAATGCTGTGAATCAATGGCAGGACACCTTTTTCAGGTTGAGAAAAAAAAACAGAGGTATCGGTATGGGATCGGTATCGGCCGATACTGCAAAGCTGGGTATCTGTATCGGCAGCCAAAAAACGGTATCGGAACAACACTAATGACAACCCAGTTGGAGTTTACTGTAAAACACAACAAAATATATTCACAAACACTAGGAACACATGGGCAATAAATTTAAATGAAAGATAATGTAATGATACCCATTTTCCCAATCTGTGAAAAACCAGTTACAGTATATTGATCGAGCTTAATGTTCTACGCACCCGCCAACCAGACTCTTGCTTCACCCCTCACTAATATTTAAGAATGAGGCGTTACGTGTCACAGTCTGGATAGGAGAAGGAATGGCATAGGCATGATTCTTGAGTATGCAAAGAATGTTTTTGAAGTGAAGAACGAAACAATAGACAGGCTGATGATTGCGAAGCTTCAAATTGAAGGTGTGTTGATGAGTGTTTATGCCCCACAGGTGGGATGTGAGCTGAATAAGGACAAGTTGAGTAGAGTTGGATGACGTTACTACAATGAGCATGTTGGTGACACTAAAAAGTGATGAGAAAGTGACAGGTAGATTTGGTGCAATGCGGAGTAATTTGAAAGAACAGATGGTGGTAGATTTTAACAGAGAAAAGAAATGAATTTGGTACGAGTACAGTAGTGCGATGTAAAAATGTCTATCGTATGATATAACCTTCTCACATTTGTATCGTTATTTTTAGATTGCCTTGACTCAACTGAAATAATCCTGTTGTTTCTTCCACAGTTAGAAGCTTACACCGAGTGGGAGGTGCTATCTTCACCCGCCCGTCGTGTCCTGTGTAGGGATCCGATTGTTTCTTGCCTGAAAATTGTGGTAGTCGTTCACATTTTTTTTTAGATGAATTAGAAGAAAATAATATGGAATCACTCAATTCCAAGGAAAAAACAAATATGGAATTATGAAGAACCAAAAATAACACGAGAACCAAAAATTACACTTCAACACTACACTCATAACTGACTATTTTGCACTAACTTGGGCTTTAAATAAAGCTTGCAGTCTCTGAGCGAGGCGTGGACTTAAAGGGATAGTTCGGATTTTTTTTTACGTGAATCTCTATTTCATCCTCACCTTCTGTGTGTGCGATCATCACTGACTTACCCTTGACAGCGTTCTGTGACACGAGTTCTGGTCCGGTGTTGGACGAGAGAATAGTCCAGCAAGTTGGCTGGGGTCACGGAAATAAAGCGTTTTTCTTCTAAAAACAATTTGTGTTCAAAAGAGTGATACATTTGCGCTCTAAATTCCTTTCTGAAAGAAGTCAGACGCCATTACCGCCGGGCACTACTTTTCTGTTAGTTCGTATTACTTTTAGTATTATTATTATTCGCCCCGTAGACAGCTGATCGACGTGCTGCAGACAGCTGATCAGCGCGCCTTCCCCCTTCGAAAAGACAACTTGTAGATTAGTGCGCGTCTATCAGCTGCATGCGGGGCGACGCGCAGTGATACGAACGTACAGAAAAGTAGTGCCCAGCGGTAATGGCGTCTGACTTTTTTCAGAAAGGAGTTTAGTGATGCAAATGTATCACTCTTTTGAACACAAATTGTTTTTAGAAGATAAAACCCTTTATTTAGGTGACCCCAGCCAACTTGCTGGACTATTTTCCTCTCGTCCAACACCGGACCAGAACTCGTGTCACAGAACGCTGTCAGTCATGTCAGTGATGATCGCACACACTGGAGGTGAGGATGAAATAGAGATTCATGTCAAAAAATCCGAATGATCTCTTTAATCATTGACAAACAAAATTAGTCTTCATTAAGCTCACTGCAACTTCCTCTGATTGCGGTTACCATCTTAGCTTTGAATTTTGGAGCTTGTCATTGACCCTTTCTTTCATTTCCACCACAGATTTTTGATTAGGATTGAGATCCGGACTGTTTGCAGACCATGACATTGACGTCTTGGGCTCTATTTTTGTGCCCAGTGCATGTCTGGTGCAAGACACAGTGTAAATCTGCGCAGGGGCAGTCAAGAATAAGTTTAGGTATTTTCTCAGACTGATCACAGCTCAATTGTCGCGCCCCCTGGGCCTATTCATCTCAAATACCCAGGGGGAATTTTTGACCCATTAATCTGTCAACAATGTTTCCATTTGCTTGATGTCGCGGCCATGAATGTCCTTCATCAAATGCTCTGGAATCAAGCAGCATCTCGACAGTTGTAAATGTATTTCTTTCCATTAGGTGGACATCACACCAGTTGACAAACGTATACATCGCATCTTGGTGACAGCTTGAGTTTGCATATGTCTTTAGTGACTGTAGAACTTCAGTATGTATTGGTTTGGTTCAGCACTAACGCAGTGCTAATCTGATTATCTGGTGACACGCAGCTATAGAGCCTCTCACACACACGCACAATCCGCCTTACCTTTGCCAGGTTGAGTTGGTCATGTCTGAGTCTCTGTTTGTTCTTCTGTAGTTTGCCAGGCATCATCTTCCCCGTCCGGAAGTCGAAACATGCCAAATCCACTTTGTTTCCAAGGTAACGGGACAACTGAGGTTTACTCCGGAACTTTTTCCCTGTAGGACTAAATGCATAAAGACACAAGGACGTAGTCAGAAAGACATATTTGCCTGAATGAACTTTAACCTGGTCAACTGTTCAAGTGGAATTGTTCACACAATGGATATTAGTAGCCATATGGAAGCCATAAATGCAAGAAGTTAATACTTAACATTGGAAGGCCAGAACCCAAATTAAAACCTTGAACCTATGAACTGCATTAGAGGCTGTTTTTTTGTTTTTTTTGTTTTGTTTTTTAAATAATCCATCTAATTTAACGAACCAAGTAACAGTTGTTAAAGGGAAAGTCAACCGCAAACAATTCTTTACTATAATATGTTGCATGTCTAAACATACCATTCTAACTAATATTCACGGCTCAGGTTGAGGCAACAGTGTGCCGTGATTGGTCGTTACCTGAGCGCTGAGGAACTGTGATGTCATTTTCAGTCAACAGCAAGTAGCAAAATGGCCGCCCTGAGATGGCTGCTTAACCTATATTCCACAAATGCAATATTCATCAAAATAGTGTGTTTAGTGGCTGCACATAGAACGTACAGTACTATTGTAAAGATAATGTTTGGGTTGACTTCCCCTATAAAATGTTCCTCGTGTCATGCGGCCTTTTTGTTGGCCTAAATTTGTTTCTCAATCAACATAATATCCCTTACATGTAATCTTAACACTATGTGAAGAAAACATGAAGAAAGCATCTGCCCACTCCATGAACTGTGGTTGAGTTTCACTACTCTTCCCGTAAGTCAACCTGCTGACTGGTTTCCTGACTGGAACTGATGAGTCATATTACAAACCAAACTGAAAGTAGTAAAGCCACGACACAGCTCATGATGTACTTCAGGTTACAGACTGTGAGGAAGCGACGGAACACAGATGTTTGTGACACTGAGTTCAGCCTGAGCAACAGGAAGCGTAGACAGACCGCAGACATCGTTGACGGCTATTTTCCTTTTTATTGACTTCGCCCATGACCTTGTCATTGGTTGATTTTGATTTTGATTGGTATTTTGTGTTTGCATGAAAAGTGAGCTACCCTTTGTTAGATAACCACATGGTTTATAAAGCTTTAGGATGAATTATAATGTATGTTTATAACTATATTTCACCTTTACCACCACTAAACATGTTGAACATAAAACCTTCTACGCAAGGGGCAGCATGTCAGCAACAGGGAGTATTCCACTTGTCAGGGTGTGACGCTAAAACTAAGGTTCTGTATTCGTTATGACAGTTTACTTATGCGATCATTCAATAACATCATGAAAAGGGAGCAGCATTTCATACACAGTATATACGTGGAGAATTAACTCGATACGTGTTGATCCAATATGCACTGTTGGGCAAAGTTACATTAAGTTTCAATAGTTACACGACTGATCATCATCAGCAGAGACTGTTACGTTCATTACGATGACAGGCATTACTCCGCAGTAGTCGCTGACCTATAAGAGGTCATCCGAATCGAATATTTTGCCCGTGGCTGATGACACTGACCAATAGTTTAAAGAGGACAGTGTACCTGTAATAATAGATGTCGCTTTTCCCGGCGCTCAACCCGGACTTCCTGATCACTTCTTCCTTCTTCCAGCCGGGTGGTAAAGCCGGACAGTCCGACCGCCTCTTCTCCATCAGCGCAACACTTTATCGATCACAGAAGATCTGTTCAAGTTAACCGATCGCTCTGTGGCCCTCCAGCCAAAATGTGGAGGCAAACCCGGCAGAACAAGTGCCGACGTCACAGATGTTACGTTATTACTGGCTCGCCCCTGCCTCCGCCCTGACGGCTTGTACAGTATTGTGTTACGGGAAAGAAAAGTGTCCAGCGTGGATAAAAACGGACTTCTTTCTAGAATGTTTTTCAGTTTACCCTCCGAAATAATAACTGAAGGTCCGATGAGGTTCGAGCTGGGCTAACGGCTGGCTGCGAGCGTGTGACGTCAATCTTGCCCGATCGCTCTCTCTCTGAGCTCTTCTGTAAAGAAAGACGAATCACTTGGGAAAGCGCTAGGCCGGAACTTATTATAAGATATACTTTGTAGTACCTTTACAGCAAAGTGTAATTCTGTAACTGAAGTATGAAAATAAATGTGAAACCACTGGGACTTGTATTGATTACAACAGTGTCAAACGTCCAACAGAGCCTGGACAAAGAGACAGAGTGAGCACGCTTTCCACTTTTTCAACATCTCTGCTTCAAACCAGTGACATCATGGAAGAGGTTAAAGGGGGCCTAACAGCAAGACTGAAGCCGGTTGGCGCGGGTTCGCTCCTCCGCCTGGGAGACCCCATGTGGCTTACATGACGTAAGCTTGAAAATAATAAATAAATAAATAAACAAACAGCAAGACTGAACCTTGACAGGACTGTCCCGTTGAGATTCTGCAACGTTCTCTAAGAAATACTGTAAAGATGTGGTGTCCAAACTACGGCCCGGGGGCCATTTTAAAACCTTTGTCTTTGTAAATGCCTAATAATATTTTTGTTTTAGAAGCCAAGTTTTCCTCTACGTTCTGCTGTCAAGTACACTTTTTATATATTTTATGTTCATCCTATAGCCCCCTGATTCTCAGCCCGGTCCTCGAGTACCCCTATCCAGCCTGTTTTCCATATCTCTCTCAGCAACACACCTGAGGATCATTATCGGGCTTCATGCAAGCTTGCTGTTTAGCTAATCGTTTCAAACACTTGGGTGTACTCTTGGGTGTACACCAATTACTCTTGCTTTGATTGTGACTTTGAACATCTGCTCTGGGCAAGGGCAGATCTAGTCTAGTAGGGTAAAGGGCTGTGGGCTAACCCCAAATCATTAAATAAATAAATAAATGTTTGGACACCCCTGCTGTACATACTTGCTGTCGACTGAAGATGACATCACCTGTGTTGTAGTGTAAATTTCGGCAACGAAAACTAAACAAAAATAATTTCGTCAACACACATTCTTCACCGGACTAAAACTAGGCTAGACTAAAACCCTCATGGGACTAAATCAGTCTGCATTTTTCGTCGACTAATGAAGATGTAAATGTATTTCACTTAATAAAAACTGGACTAAAACTTATGGACATTTTGATTTTGTAAATTCTTGTCTGCTAATCACTGTGACAAATGTACCGGTAATGTGACACAGTGACACATCTGCAACTAGCTACTAAACCAGGGCTCTCCAAGTTCGGTCCTCGAGAGCCCCTATCCGGCCTGTTTTCCATGTTTCTCTCCACTAACACACCTGATTCATGATCGGGATCGTTATCAGGCTTCTGCAAAGCTTGCTGATTAGCTGATCATTAGATTCAGCTGTGCTGAAGGATGGAGACTGGATAGGGGCTCCCGAGGACCGAACTTGGAGATCCCTGTAGTAAACTATAGTGTAACGTAACAAATCAAATCCAACGGCCATAACGTTCCAACAGTAATTTTAATCTGACGGCTAACTAATGCTGGCTAATTTACTCGCTCAAAGCAAGGCGCCATAGTAGTCACTTGTTGATATACTGTAATACAAAATAACATAACGTAACATAACATAACATAACATAACATAACATATAACATAACATAACATAACATAACATAACATAAAACATATAAAACATAATCTGCTGACAAAAAAAAAATACAATGGATTAAATGATTGTCCTGACTAAAACTAGACTAAAACAGTTTTTGTTGACTAAAACCAGACGAATAAAATTTTCTTGGACTAAAATAAAGATTAAAATGCTAGATTTATAGTCAACCCAGTTAACTAAATAAAAACGGGATGAGGTTGAATAACTATGATAAAAACTAACAAACATGATTGAAACTTGACTAAAACTGAGACTACATTTTAAAATGGAAGATAAAATTAACACTACTGTGTTGAGGAAGTAGGTAACGACCAATCATGGTGCAGTTTGCTGACCAAACCAATAAAACAGGTGAGCCGTGATTGGCCGTTACCTACTTCCTCAGATGGATGATTATTTGGCCAGAACAATAAAGTTTATTTATCTTGTTTAGTTTCAAAGGTTGAACATTAAATAGCTTACCTTTGTAGGGAATTCAATTAAGTATCAGTTGAACACAAGTTGCAAATCGTATTGTTTTTATTTGTTTAACACAGTGTCCCAACTTCATTGGTTTGTAGTTCAGATTAGCAGCAGGTACAGTGTGTGTTTACAGTGTGCCTATTGTGTACACATGGGGAACTATTTTCGTGCATGTGATGTGACCTCCACGTGCCTTTATGACCTCCCTACAACACCTGGACATGCTTCTGCTGAGGTGGAAGATGGTCTACTGTGTGGGATCTCCTCCCTGAACTTGACAAAAACATCCGCCAAATGCTGGACAGTCTGTGGTTCAACGTAGCATTGGTGGATGGAGCGAGAGATGACGTCCCAGATGTGCTCAATTGGATTCAGGTCTGGGTAACGGACTGGGTAGTCCATAGCATCAATTCCTTCATCTTCCTGGAACTGTTGGCACACTTCAGCCACATGAGGTCTCCCATTATAGGAGGAACCCCTGCATTGCACCCCAGACTGTCAGCAGTTAGCGGATGTTTTAGTCCAGATCTGGCAAGACATCCCTCAGGACACCATCGGGCACCTCGTCAGGAGAATGCCCAGGTGTTGAAAGGAGGTCATACAGCCACATGGAGGCCACACACAATACTGAGCATCATTTTGACGTTGTTTGGAGTCATCAAACTTCAAAGACATCAGAGTTGGATCAGTGTGGATCACTATGTTATCCACTTTAATTTTGAATGTGACTCCAAATCCAGACCTCCATACTAATTTAAACAAATGTTGACATTTACATCAGGTTAAAAAAAAAAAAAAAAAAAAAAAAACTCCCTTAATGTATAGATGAAAAATAAGCATGTGCGGTGCCAGTCTCCCCTGACCTTTTGGCTTGAGATTGTCATGGTTTGGGTTGGGTTTTAGTTTTGTTTGTTTGTTTGTTTTTGCTTTTGTTGGGGTTCTAGTTTTGAGTGGGTTTTGTTAGAGTTTGTCATCATGTTCCTTTAAGTTTCTGTTATGTTTTGCTTTCCTTTTGTGTCTCCCATTGTCTCATCAAGCATTGTCCTGCCTACCTGTGTTTGCCTGAGATCCTCGTGTGTATCAGAACCCTCTGCCACTTGTGTCTTGCCCAGCTGTGTCTCGTTGTGTCAATTAGTGTGTGTGTATTTAGTCTCTTGTTTCCCCTCTGTCTGTGTCGATTCATTGTTATTTCCTCCTGACATTCTGCCGGATTTTTGCCCCATAGTTCCTCCCAAGTTTACGTTGTTTGCCTTCCCTGAGTTTGTTTGTTTCCAACCAGTATCTCATTTACCGTCTTGTTTTTGTTCTATTAAATCCCTCTTTGGCTTCACCTCGGCCTCCTTGCCCTGCTTCCCTGCATTTGGGTCCAACCACCACACCTTAATCTTGACAGAGATGGACTCAGCAGTCAAGCAATTGTGATCTATTTTGTTTATAAAGGTGTTGATATTATTTGGCTAAACATTGCATTGTAATTACCTTTATACTTCTCTATTTCTAGAGAAAAGTATTCTATATTACACAGAAGAAAGATTGTGTTCCTTCCATGCTTCACCACCTCCCTATAAATTAATAATTTAGTTGTACCAGTAGGGCAATGCTCGAATCTATCACCACCTGGGTGACCTTTACAAGCTCCTTGCAAATACTTTGTGCCCACATTGTGTACATGGTGACTACTTGCTGATTTTATTTTAGCAGCATCCAGGGAAGGGTGAAACCAAAAGCACTGTAACATACAGTTAAAACGTAAGAAAGGCAGAAATTGTAAAGTGGTGGGAAACAGACAAGAACTGATGCAGAGCTATGTTTCAACTGTTAAATGGCGACTGCCGTTTTACTGGAAATAGTACGTATTTTACAAATTTGTATTGCTGTGATTATACTACACTGCGACTACATCTCTGAGAACTTCATTTTTGGCCTGCTGCAAGTTCTTATTGCCAGATAAGGGACGTGGAGTAGCATGTCAAAAGTCGCATTTAGTGCTCTTGGGTCCCTCGAAAGTCGTTACACAAATCAAAGCTGTTTGTTGTTTCAAAATGATTTGCTCAAATCTTTTAGCTTATTCCCAGCAATGGCATGCAGAACCAACATAATAAGAAGAATTATATTTTCAAAATGCTTTGGCTCATTTGTATATAGTAACCTGAAAACCCTGCAGTACATACAATATCTTGACAAATCGTAACGGCTGTGGAAGAAATCCAGTTGCGACGCACCACAGGACGTGTTTAATTTGGGAATGCTGTTCTGTGGAGCAAGAAGAATAATGTGGCACAAAGCAGGAGACTGAAACTCACAGTCCAGGGGTCCAATATCCGTAGCTCTCTGGGAGTGAGAGGATTTCTAGCCATGGAAGTAGAGGATGTGCAGGGAAGTGGAGCGAGGAAAGAAGGTTCTGGTTTACCGAGAGTGTCAATGCAGGTAAGACAATTGCATAATACAAACCGCGTCCAGAACTGGAGAAATTAGCAGTGGAGCAGACAAACCAAAACAGGTGAGAGATTAAACAGGAACAGGTGGCGTTGAGAACGCAAGATCGATCTGAGTAAAAATGCCTGAAAGTCTTGCATGAAAATGACAATGAACAATATGGCAGTGAGGGGAGAGACGATTGTGACTGATATACTGGCTTGATTACATTTTTGCAAAGGGAGGAAAGTATCTGTCAGGAGGCGTAAGATGAGGAAGCCACATTGTAGAGATAAAGGATGACTGACTTCACAAGACTTCACAGGCCTTTACTACAGGTTCTTTCAGTTCGTTTTAGTTTCTGAGCATCTCACCCTTCAATCTTCTCTTCAGGATTCAAAATCTATGTTCTAATTTGTTAAGGTCCAACAATTGACTTGGCCAGTCTAAGACCTTATTCCCCCTGATGAAATCTTTTGTTGTGTTGACAATGTGTCTTGGGTCTTGTTGCATGCCCAAACTTCTGCCGATTAGTTTGGATGCATTTTCCTGACTCATATCTGTAATTATTTGTAAACTATAATCTGGAAATCCGATTCTCATTTGTTGATGAGTAGTTTGCATGTTGTGGTATGGTCTGAATATTTATTTTCTCGAAATCTTCAATTGGTGGATTATAAAACCTTCACCCCCTACCCCGTGGAGGTGGGCAGTGACAGTCCGTGACATAACCATTAAAAATTAATGTGACATTGAGAAAGAAATTATCTGCTTAATACCCAAAACATATAAATTCATTGGCTCATAGCAGAATTAATTCTGAAGCGTAAGAAAACATTTTGTCTGACAATTTACAGGAAATACATCCAAACTACATTTAACCACAATTTGAAAAGTTTTTTTTTCCCTTTGGTTTTATTATTATTATTATTATTATTATTATTATTATTATTATTATTATTATACTCGCATTAAAAGACGGGTACCAGAAATTATCTTCACAAACTGTAACCACGACCGTTTGTGTACATTTGGCTGGAGTTGGTCATACAGAAGACGATATTGTTTTTTTTAGACGTCAGTGGCGCCATCTCCTGGCCAGTATGAGAAATGCTCGCTGTGAGAACTTCCGGCAATCCAAAAACGGGTCGTTTTTCGATTTGTGTCACCTGCTATATCTTATTTTCGTTTCTAAAAATTAAAAAAAATATATTTATATATATCAACTGTTATTGTACTTTTCCTTACCCATCCCAGACAGCCAAACGAGAAAATCAAGCTGTATTTCTATTTTGGTGTTTCTATTTTAAAATAAAAATCAAATAACGACTCGTTTTTCTATTTTTAATCTGTTTCCAAACATAATGACCAAAAGAGAGACGGACCAGCATTCAACATGTACCATACTGCTTAAAACGCACCCTTAAAATAAAATAAAATAAATAAATAAATAAAAAATAAAAATACTTTGAAGTTTGGGTGAGTTCTCCAGACCCAGCTGCAGATTTTCGCGTCCGCATTGTTTTTTATTGTGGCTTTTGTGAACACTGTTGATTTGATAGCAATTTACCATTTTATTCTATTTTATTTTTTTAGATAATTTATTGGTTGTTTTTTTCTAAAGTCTCACTTGGTTATACTTAGCTTTGTTTACTGACGTCGTACTCTTTGAAAAACGCCGCCGCTTCATAAAACAAAAGACAAACCTACCCCTTTTTCTCCTTGAAGGCCAAACATGTATTCTTCCCATCTCGCTTGAAACAGCTTTGCATCGGTATCAGTTTTACTATTGGACATTTAGGTATCATTGCCGTATTTCTCAATTGCAGTTGTTGGACAAATGTAATTGCTTTGGAGAGTACAGTAGACTACAATCAAGCGGATGAAAGTCGTCACTTCTCGGGTAGCAATCAGCACGCATTGTGGGAAATGTAGTTTATGGTCAAACGATTGCTTTGATATTTATTTTAAAATAATCCTTTTAACGTCTCGCGAGTCACATTTTAATCTGACACGTACCCTACTTTTTTGTTTGTTTAGTTTTTTTCCCCCGTAAAACAACTTTATGTCTGCGTCATGGTATAAGTACAAACAATTCTATTTCTGACTAAATTTCGTCTTCTTCTTCTGAAAGGCGAATGACGTCATCGTTTTAGCAAGCAACACATTCCGCTCAAATCTAACCAATCGATGAAGCAAAGGGTAGGGAAAAATAGGACGATGAGAAAACTGAGCCAATAGGAGACGTTACTGTAGTTAATCTGATTGTGGACCTGCCATGTAAATCGTCAACGTTCCCCGCCCCGGGAGCCTTGAATGTTCGCCTGGAGCCTTCTCGAAGCATTGGGAGCAACAGGAAGTAAGATTTTTGTAGTTGTTGGTGTCTGATGCGGCTATGCTAATGCTTAAAAAGTGAGAGGACGCTGGATACAGTTTAATGTAAGCTTTGTTGTTACATTATGCTGTAAATGTACCATTTATGTGAACGTAATCCTTTAATACAATATGCAACGCGAGTTTTGAAACCATCGTTAGCTAAACGATCATTAGCATAACAACTCTAAATCACCGTTACTTGCAGGTATTTGACGGAACACATACTAATGTAGAAGACAAAGTAAAACGCTTAAACTGGAGTGTATATATAAGTATATTTCATTGTTTCAACTGCAGTGATCATTGAGTTATTTAGTTCAACTCTACATAAGATCCACAGCATCGTTGTTACCGCAGCCTTTCGGATTTGATTTGATGAGCAAATTGTGCAAAAGGAGCAATAAAATCACATTTTGACAACTGTGCACACATATTTTGCAACGCGGTGGACGTATTTCTGATTTCCCAGGCGGTGTGCGTGTCATTTGTTACACTTTGAATTGTTTTGTCAGCATGGACTCTGCCAGCCCTTTGAGTGACATCATATCGCCAGAGTCAACGGTGACAACACTGCTGTCCAGTTCTGGACACTTTAGGAGCAGCCTATTGTCACCAGAGTTCAACACAACCTTCAGATACAAAGATAAGGTAGATTCTGTTTATTCGTTTTTTTTATTTTTTATTTTATTTATTTATTTATTTATTTTTTTGAATCTTCTTTCATGACAATAATCCAGCTAAAGACAACCATTAATCACCAGACTAATGGTAATGTCAACATTTTGTAGACCATGGAACATGTTTTATCACCCTTTTGACAATTTAAGTACAAAAAGACTAATATTGAAATAACAATAAACAATACTCGTAGTTTAGTTAGGAATAGCAGTGAACTAGTGGATTGTGGAACAAATGATACCCCAAAAAAATGAAATACAACCGAAATACAATTAACTCCGAGCAAAATGCTATAATAAAGAGAGCATAACCTATGTCTAACACATGGATGCTCTTTGTTAGTTTCAATAAAAAGCCAAACATTTTCAATGTGTATGTAATGGCTGAATTACCATCCTTCCTGTTTTTGTATGTGTTTAGGACATATTGAGCAGTAGACAATGCATTGTTTTCCGGGCGCTATGATGTTACGGTGGTCACTTTTGCACCAAACATTATCATTACCTGTTTGTCTGATGCTGAGTGGCACAAGATCATCGTGGGGCAATGACAGTCATGGCTGAGGTCATTTGACAAAAACATAGCATATGATATGAATGTCATACTTATGGAGCTGCTTACAGTATATGATTTTGATTGTGGCATACTGGAGAATGAGGAAACCATCCATCCATCCATACTTTTTCTATACTGTTTATCTTCATTGGAGTGATGGGTAGGGTGGAGCCCATCCCAGCTGACTTTGGGCGAGAGGCATGGTACACCCTGAACTGGTTATGTGCCAGTCACAGGCACGAGTAAAGTAATTTCTTTAAATGGCTTTACTAATAATCTGTGTGGTGGTTAAGAATAATAGCATTTGTCGACACTTCAAAAAGTGAAGTACTCATTGTTTTTAATTAACTTGCAACTTGTGGTTTCCAAAGGAATATGACTCAGCCTCCGCAGCATTGGATGCCTACATAGCAGATTTTGACAGGAGTCAAAACATTGAGTCACCGGGAAGGCTGCTTCTGCCACAGAGTCCGTTGTCCACCCCGAGAAGACCTCGAAGGAGTACACGCAGAAACAAATCCGGTAGGTAAACTGTCGTCTGTTAGATTCTTACGTATTTGTTGACAATAGGGACAAAATTTTTGGAAGACCATTGGCCATTTCACCTCCAGGAAATGTCATTTGGCAGCAGTGAGTGGTCCTTCATTTGCAGTTATATAATCTTCTGGGAAGACTTTGTTAAACATCTTGGAGTAGGTTTGTGGGGATTTATTTCCATTCGTCCTTAGGAACCTTTGTAAGTCTACATTCTCATTAAGATGTACCAGTAATTTATGTATGTATACATATGTTTAAAAGTTAGTGATTTATGATTAGAGTGCATTATTAGTGTGTTGCAGCGGCTGACAGTGACAGGGCATTATTCTCTTTTAAATTCCATCCATGTCCATCATTTCATATTCTCGTTTAGATGCAATTTCTGGAACTATTTGTATGTATAAAAGGTGTATACTTATTTAATGTGTTACTACCAACATGATACATTTATTTGCTAACTCAATTTGGGTGGTATACTTTCTCCATTATGGTATTTCATGCATATACTGTCCTTACTTTCCACTTCATCGAATGAGTAAAATAGAATGTTGCTATTATTCACTGCATCAAGATTATTATTTTTTTCTTTAATGTTGTATGCAGTACAGTTGACAGTGCCTTTTTACTTACTCATGCATTATAGTACATAGTGCTATACCTACCTATTGCCCACTTTTTTTTCTTTTTCTTTTTTTTACCAAACTTTGTAATATGAATTGTATGTTCCTCCAGATAGTTCGTATTTTATATTTAATACACTTACTATATTTTATTACTTTCAATGCAATCAATAGGTAAAAAATAATCAATGTTTGTCAATATTGGTTGATATGAAATGCATACGTTGATACATTTTTCAGCTGTAATGCCTCGACCTATTTTCCAACGTCATAGTGTCGTGCTTAACTATTAATTGAACCTGTTTGTTTTTGCACTTCAACTTATTTCGAACAAGGACAAAAAGTAAGGGAGTACTCAGTTTTATTTTGCACTTTTGTTAATTTATTACAAATGAGTTCTAAAAGTGAGTGATTGGTGTTTCATTTTAGAACTTAAATTTTCTATTGCAGAGTGACTGTTGTGCATTTTGGGCTGAATTTATTTCGAATGACCTATCATTGATTTAATAGAAATGTTATCTATGAAATGAGTACGAGTGTGGGGAGAAAAACTAGATCCCCCCCCCCCCAATACCTTTTGATTAAGCTTGCTTTTGAATTCTGTTAGCTGTTGTTTGTAAATGCTTAGCTGATGTCTTTGCTTGCGTGAAACACGTTAAGTTGCTTTGTATTTGAAATGTGCTGTATAAATAAAGCTGCCTGGGGTGGTGTATAGCATCTCTGTTACCTATCGTTGATTCATCGAATTGTAAGGATTAAATGTAAATATATTTTTTTACACATTTCATTTTCAAATGACTGCGATTGGCTGGCAACTGGTCCACGGTGTCCCCCGCCTACTGCCCAGACCCAGCTGAGATAGGCTCCAGCACCCCCCGCGACCCTTGTGAGGAACAAGCGGTCAAGAAAATGGATGGATTGATGGATTTTCAAATGATTGTTTATTGGGAACAGCACAGTGTTCTAATCCCGTGACTGTTAATTGTTATATATTTGTGCCATGTGATTGAGTGGCAATCAGTCCCGGGTGGACCCTACTAGTGAAGTGATAGACCGATATGGTTTTTCCAAGGCCGATACCGATGCAGATTATTAGTAGTCAAGTAGGCCGATAACCGATATTTCAAGCTGATATTCATTTGCAGTAAAATGGGGGGGACAACTTTTTCTTTTAAACTATATTATCAGATTTGTTTAAAAAAATATAACAAAAATTGCAGGGAGCTTCCATGGGTCATTAGCATGTGTTAAGCTAAATTAAAAAATAAAAATTAAAAAGTAAATAAATAGATCCCTAAAGATTTCCACTGTCAATAAACTTTCTAAAATTTCAACATAATTTCTTGATTTCTTTATTTATTTTTATTGTATTTATTTATATTTATTTTATTTATCATTTTATTTCCTTTATTTTATTTTGTTGTATTTATTTATTATTATTCTTGATTTATTTATTTATAAAAGATTTCTACTGTCAATAGTTTTCTACAATTTCAACATAATTTCTTGATTTATTTATTTATTTATTTAACAAAAAGTGTAGGGAGTTCCTAGTTTTCATAAAGTGGAAATTTAAAAAGATCCATAAATGAAAAGTTCCCTGCATGATGCATCTCACTGAGTGACAAATTCATGCGAATATAGCTCATTTGGGATTTTTGTTAGGGTTCGTAAAAACGTTTCAAACAGATCTTCGCGGTGAAAAATTGTCTGAATATGTTCCAAATGTGTTTACGACAAATAAAAACTGACTGCGAACATCTTACAAATCCTGATGAAAACCCCAAATTCGCTACGTTCGCAAGTATTCACTGCTCAGTGAGCTTTATCGGCCTTCAAATTAAAAAAATGACCGATGCTGGTATTTGTCAAAATGCCAAAGGGTCTATCCCTAGACCGTACTTTTTACCCAAAGTCACCTGGTTTAGGTTCCAGCTCGCTTACAACCTTCACTGAGGACCAGTAGTGTAGAAAATGGATGGAGTTTCCTGCACTACAAGGTCTGTTTTGTGTTTCTACTTGTAGTTCTCCGGGAACGTTTAACAGACCGAGAGGTGGATTTCCTGACACTCCCCGTCAGTTCCCTCCGTCACCGCGACAACCGCGACAGACTTTCGATGACAACCGACGAATTGCTGTCTATCCCCCGTGATGGTTCCATGCCTGTCACCCACACAACTGCTTTCATCCAAGGTCAGTTACATTGTGATGTGTGGGGAACTTAAATTTGTTATTGGATACCCCAGTAATTATGGCAGTATTATTTAGCAGTCTAACCTCAAGTGCATTCCGCCTCTTATTTGTTGGCCGGTTCAGGTCGCTTGTCTCAGTCTGTTGCCTCTCAGGCCCGTATCTCATCCAAACCAGAGTATAGAGCAAAGGAGAACATTTCCCACCTACATTTAAGCAGGAATTGCAGCAGCTGCAGGTTCAAGCTCTTGTCCTTAAAATAATTACATGATGTGTATCATTTGGGATTCTGACAGATCTATATCATCCCCCAGGTGCAATGAAGAACCTGAAGTTTCCACTTTGAAGCAAGATGTTCCCTTTGTCAGATGCTTAACAGTAATTGCCATCCAACCGTTATCTTCGAGTCTTAAACTCTATTTTAGGAACAGAGTCTAATTCAAGCTGATCTTCATCTATTAGTGTGCAAGCAGGTCAGAGCAGGCATTGCTGTCTTCGTTGTTCCGTTTACAATGCAGGGACAATGGAAACGAGGCAGTCCTGGGCCACACCGGACTCAGCAGGATCCAGGACTGCGACCTCAACGACCCACTGCCCTCATCAGAGGTCTACTTTGGCGACGAGCTTGGTACAGCATCATTCACTACAATCAATTTCAAACCTTATCTCTTCTTTCTTTGCGTCCTCATTAATGACAGTTTTCAAGCTTCCAGAACTTTAAATGAGCATTTCTCCTTAACTCTTCTACTGCCAAAAACGTTTAAAAACGATTTGTAAAGTCAACATGTATGCTGCCATAAACGTTAAATGACATCAACTGTTTTTTGTTTTTGTTTTTTTTTAAATCAATGGGAAGTGCAACATCTAAGTGCAGTGCTGCCTGGTCAGTGGGTTGTGAAATCAAAAACACCAACTAACTATGGCCAGCAGATGGCAGCATTGTATCTCTTTTCAATGGGCTGCCAGTGTATGGAATTACTGTGATACATGATGGAATCTGATGAAATCGAACAATTTTCAATGATGACGAGAGTGATCAAATCCTTTTTCACATCAAATCTAATTCACAGAGCATCACAAAACAAAAAACTATTAGTGTCAAAGTCACTGTTGTCGAGAAAATGTATCTTTTTACAAAGATTACAAAGTTTTACGAAGTTTTTACAAAAAACAAAGTTTTTCCTTATCTTTTCAATTTTCGCTTAATGTCACTCAAATGACCTATTTTCAAGTGCTGATTACTAAAGAAAGGAATAAGGTAGAAACATACTTTGTTTTTCTAATGAAAGAATTGTATATGTAGTAAAAGCACACAATATTCTGTTTGCCTTGAAAGATTAGTTAAAATGCTCGAAATCGGCTGCCACTGTTTTTTTTTTTTTTTTTTTTTTTGTTTTTTTTGATAACGTGTGTCAGTAAAAGAGTGTTAAAGAGGAAGTCAACCCCTCCAAAAAAAATTTTTTGACAATATGTTCTGTGCAGTCCCACTGGTCTATAAATATGGTACTCTGGTTCATATTGTGTTAGTGGAATATGAGTTAAGCAGCTGTTTTTAATCCATCTCAGGGGGCGTCCATTTTGCCACTTGCTGTCGGCCGAAGATGACATCATTGTTGTTCAGGTCTTGGGTAACAACCAATCACAGCTCAGCTTCAGAAAACAGGTGAGATGTGATTTGGTCAATGCTTGAACCCTGCGCAACATTGATGTCATCTTTAGTCGACAGGAAGTGACAAAATGGCCGCCCCATGAGATGGATAAAAATGGTTGGATTTTGCTTCATAACTATTATTCCACAAATATAATATTCATCAGAATGTCATGCTTAGACTAGTGAACTCACATATTGTAAAGCAGTGGTGTCCAAACTTTTTCATTTGAGGGCCACATACAAAAAAATCAGAAGGACGCAAGGGCCACATAATGTTATAAAGAGAAATTGTGTTTAGTCATAAAAATTGTACAAATAATTTATTTGTGCTTTTGCATATTTAGCAAAATGCTACAGTATATAAACCAATTTATTTGTAATATGGCAGTAGGATTATTATATTTTGGAATTTTTCATTTTAGTTTTTATTAGTTTTCAGGGTGGTTCTGTTAGTTTTTATTAGTTCAGTTATTTACAAAATGCTTAATTTTAGTTTAGTTTGTTAGTTTTAGTATTAGTATTAGGTTTTTGTTTTTTTGTTTTTTTTAAATGTGTATTACTTGTGCGCAATATTTAAAAAACACCATGGGAGCAACGCCATCTTTTGGGGCTTTTCTATTGGCTGCTGCTAGATGACGTCACTTCTGTATGACATACTTTCAAACGTCATTATTCTGGTTTATATCAAAATAAATCTACTAAAAATCACATCAAAGACTAAAATGAAGGACATTTTTACTATAATTATAGTTTTAGTTAGTTTTTTGTGAACATAAAATGTAATTTGTTTTCGTTTTTTAAAAGCATTTTCATTTTTATTTTATTTTGTTAATGAAATTGTTTTTGGAATTTTAGCTTTAGTTATTTCTTTAGTTTTAGTTAACTAAAATAACCTTTAACGGCACCTGTGTTTTTTGACACCCTCCCGTCTCACTTTGACCATCTCCAAACAGTTTTGTTTTTGTTAATTTATTTTAACTGAGTCAAATGCCATTTTTAGCATATGCGTGGGCCACTGAAAAATGGACGCCGGGCCGCAAATGGCCCTCGGACCGTAGTTTGGACACCACTGTTGTAAAGAAATGTTTTTAAGGTGGACTTCTACTTTAACCATTAATTCCACACATTTCTTAGCTGGCTTTCCGAATAATTACCGCAACTAAGAATCGAAAACATATCACAATTATTTAATTTTCTCACCACAATGTTTTTCTCTTCAAGAAAAAGTATTAATTGTACTATGAATATTAGTAAATGATCTATTGTGCAAACCCATAGTTACTTCCATGTGTTTGTCCTTTTTGTACTCCTTGAAGGTGTTTTTCCACAAGTAGCATCAATAACCAGAGTTCCCTCTTGGTTGGCAGAGACAAAGAGTGATCCTGGCAAGACACCTTATCAGGTAGAAGATCAAAATGCCTTTTCTTGATTAACTGCTTTGTTTAAAAAATACTATGTATGGGTATTGATGGGATTAGGGCTGCACAAATATATCTATATCGCGATATTGGCCCTTGCAATATGCATATCGCAAAGGCACGCAATAAATTTTATATGGAATTTTATGCTTTTTATTTGAATTTGACCAGTCAGATGCTAACTAAAATGTGCATCGCCATCCAATAGTTGAAAATTCTTAAGACTTAATTAACTAAGATTACATTAAGGTTGCTTATTTTGCCGCATGAAAAATGTTTTTCTTTCATTCGATAATAAAAATGTAATTTCTTTAGGTACATGTTAAATATCGCAATAATATCGAAATCGCTATGTTCAGCAAGTACATCGCATATCGCATGTTTTTCCAATATTGTGCAGCCCTAGATGGGATTTATCTCGACTGACCCTTTAGCATATGTGATCTGTTTAAAGAATAATGAAAACATTTCATGAATTGTGTAGAATACGCTAAATAAGCAGTCAATTTACTGTTTAAATTTCAGACTTTCACAGATGAAATCAAACAAATGGAACGTGCGTTTTAATTTGTTTACATGTGAAAAATCAGGGTGACACCCAGCAGAGTCTAAAAGATCTGAGGCTCCAGTTTGCTGAACAGATATCTTTGATTACCTCAGAGAGGAAAAGCTCAGACTTCGCAGAATCTCTTCTGAGAGGTAAATAATAGGAAATGATATAGTAAGACTTAAAGTACACACTGTTTGTGTTGACTCCTGTGTGTGTGCTCTTTTTGTCAGATAACCGGCTAGAGTCACTGATCCAGAAGGCGGATCAAGTGCTGAACTCGCTATCTCAGAGTTTTGGAGCAGCACAAAGTCTTGCAGATTCAGGTAAGGTTCGTGGATCGTATTCCTTCGTTCTCATTAACTACAATATCCTCAGAAGCGAATCTTCAAACTCTGATTATTAGGTTATGTTTACTCATTTAAAGGCGCAGTCTGCCGGTTTGACTCTGGAAAAGGCACTTTTTAAATTCAGGATTTAAACAAACAAACTACTTCTCAATTTAAAGATCAGGGCTTGTCTTCATTTCTGGTGGTGATTTTGCCCTAACCCCCAAGCCTGTATTTTGCCATTGTGTGTTTGTTTTGTAAACAGCGGAACGTGACTGTGGAAAGATGGTGTTTCTCACAGAAGCTTACATGTGTGAATGAGTGAGTGAAAAAAATAAAATAAAATCCATGCGTGCTGAGTGACGTCACGCAGCCGGCAAATTCGGAGGAATATTGATATTGAAGCAACATTGTCAGTGCAAGGTACAACAATAGAAAGGACTAATAAAATAAAGTTTTTAGGTATTATTATTGATGAACACTTAACATGGAAATCGCATAGAAAATATGTCCAATCTAAGGTATAACAAACTGTAGCAGTTTTACATAAGGCTAAATAATCATTGAACAAGAATGATTTGTTATTGTTATATAATTCATTGATTGTTCCATGCCTGACCTAATGCATTGTGTGGGGGTGTGCAGCCAAATCCCACACCGATTCCAATTTTTATTTTTATTTTTATTTATTTATTTATTTTTTTAAACAGAAACGTGCTATTCATGTCGGTTGCGGCTGTGGATATAGAGACCACACTAATCCATTATTTATACAACAAAAAATTTAATGAATTGATGGAGTTTAACTGTCTCAAAATAATGTTTAAAGTCCATCATGAAAGTTACCAGTTAATATATAAATTAAATTAAAAAGAAAAAAGAAAAAGTGAGTATAAATTAAGAGGAACAGATATTTTCTCTAAAACAAAATATAAAACAAAACAAAAAGAATGATGTATTTCAACTCAAGGCGTCAGTTTATGGAACAATCTGGATTGTAAAACAAAATCATTCCAGTCTATCTGTATCTTCAAACACCTGACAAAAAGCTCAATTACTCGAAAAATACATATAGCACAAGGACACGCTTAATTATTACATAGAATTGTTATATTGAAAACATTTTGACCGCTTACTGTCATTTACTTTGTGTTGAATTTTTTTTTTTTTTTTTTTTTTTTTTTTAATTAGGGGCAGATCAAATAAGTTTTACTTCTTTCTGTCCCCTTTAATTTCTCTCTCTTTTTTTTATTTTTTAAGGAATTAAATAAAAAATTGAATTGAATTAAATGATACTGTATCAAGAGGAAAATGGGGGCCAACTTAATTTAAATTAATTTGTTCCATAGCATCCCAGGCACTGTAATTTTCATATGCATGTTTTTGTTTTTTTGTTTTTTTTATCCTAAAGAATTGAATAATGAAGAAATGAAGCTCTGTTCGACTTCACAAGTTCCCCTACTCCCCATGTAAGATTGCCTGCATTCACACCTTTTGCTGTTATTTACTTTTATTGATTAACAATAGTTACAGTCCTGTATCTCTAATTGTTTCTTGATGACGCAGAGACTCGAATGGAGCAGCAGAGGTCCTCCCTAGGGCTTTGTCAGAGGAAACCAAGCAGGTAGAGCTCACCTCAATGCTTGTACACTTTGGAAAACCCTCACATTAGTCAGTTCAAGTGGTTTGTGAGAGTTAAACCTAACAGACCAAACAAAAGTCCACACTATACTGTCGTGAATAAAACGTAAAGGAAGATTGAAAAACCCTTTGGAACAATATTTAAGGCACTTGTCAATCGTCTTGTAATATTCCTCTCCATATGCTGCTTCCTCATCATCTCAGGATTGCAGTCACGATGGCAGCAGCATTTGTAAGCAGCCCGGTCCATTGGAGGCTCTGAAACAGATGATGTTTAGACTGCAGGCTGTGGAGGCGGAGCTTCAACGTCAACAGCATCTACCAATTCCTCCAACTTGCACTCAAAAAACCCATAGGGTATGTCATTTGTTTACGCTCCCCCATATGGAGCAAAATTGTTCAAATTGCATATAGCATTAGAAAGCGGCCTTTTCATTGTCTTTTGAACGAGCAAACTTCAAAATTACTCAAAGCTAGTACTGCACAAACATGATCAGCAACTTTTTGCGCAGATATCCATGCTAGCCGAGTACGCTCATTTATGCTGGTCGGTTAAGATTATAGCCGTTTAACCATGAAATATGAGACAATTCTGATTCTTTGTAAATAGAGTATTTATTATTGTTGTTCCGATACCGATACTGGTATCGGCAGACCCCGATACTGCATTAAAAAAGTGGTCTCGGTATCGGTGAGTACTCACAAGTAACAAGCCAATACAGTGGAACCTCTACTTACGAACGTCTCTTCATACGAAATTTTCGAGTTACGAAACGCCTCAACGGGAAAATATTGCCTCTTGTTACGAAAGAAATTTCTAGATACGAAAGGTAAAAATACATTACAGAACGCAGCATACTTTCGGCTATGGCTATTTCCTACCATAGGTACCTATGAGCGTAAATACTAGATCGGTGTTTGTGCATCGTTCTGGCATCCCATTGGCTAAGAGGAACCTCTACCATAGGTATGAGCGTATACTAGATCGGTGTTTGTGCATCGTTCTGGCATCCCATTGGCTAAGAGGAACCTCTACCATAGGTATGAGCGTAAATACTAGATCGGTGTTTGTGCATGTTTCTGGCATCCCATTGGCTAAGAGGAACCTCTACCATAGGTATCTATGAGCGTATACTAGATCGGTGTCTATACAGCGTCCTTATCATTCATCCCGCGGCCCATGAGGTGTTCCGATAGTTTTTCGTAAATGTATGAACTAACGGCCAACGAATTTGTGCAAAAAATTCAAACAATTGGTGATTGATGATGTAGCGATAATTGGGTCATCTTTTAGACGAATTAATAATCTGGACGTTACAGAGGTGAATTGTATTTACCTCGATAACCTCTAGGGGCACCACGTTGGCTTTGCTTTGGGTTAACAGGAGTAAACAACGACCAAAATCCTTTCTTCATCAATCATTTATAATCTAAAGTCGCCACACTCGATATTCAGTGGTTCGTTGTACTAACAAAAGAATAATAATCCACTCGGAAACACAGATGACTTAGGCGGAATAGAGTTAATAAAACATGCATTTATTCACGATTGCTACACTACAGAATCAAAACACTGCCTATCTAACTATTCTACCGTCAGAAGAAAAGAAATAAAATAAAGCTTATGAAAATAAGGAAGGAATGCGAATGAATAAGGAAACAGGGAAAAGAGAAATTTGACCTGCCAGATCTGTGAGATGTTTCAAACGTAAGTTGCACACAGGGGTACCGATGTGGGAATCAAACGCACACTTACGAGCATCGTTTGCGTCGAAGCAAGCAGAAACGGCGGTCCTTTTAAAAGGGGGAAAAAATAGTCAATGTTCGTTGAAAAAGGCAAGAAAATCAAAAAAGGGGTTATTCCACAGGTGAGCAAGGGAGCCGCTCGGGGGCTGACGTAGTTGCGCGGCTCGTCCCTTGATTGGTTGGCGACTCGGCGAGGTTGATTCTCCGGCGAGGTTGGTTCTGCCGGACAGCTGTCCGACTCCAGGTGTTGGAGCTCGGTCCGCTACGCGCCTGCGTACGGGGAAGGCCAGCCGTTGGAGGTGAGCTGGCACCTCGGCGGGGCGCCACTGAATAGCAGGTGGTGCGGGGCGGCTTAGGTGCACAACCTTGAGTCCGGCGGTACGTTGCAAGGGTACCCCGGGGCCGCTGAGATCGCCGCTGGCGGGCAATCACCGATGGTGAAGAAAGAAAAGAAAAGAAAAAAAAAGAGTAAAAGAGTCTTTGGGGTCAACGTTGCAGTTTGCACCTGCTTTGGCGTGGCGTGGAGCGAGTGTCTGCTCTCGTGGCAACGGTTGCTGCCAGGGAAAAAGGGGGCCACGTGTTTGGCAAGTTTCTTGGAACAAAGAGTTCGAGCAGGCTGGGAAACTTGCAGGTCGTTAGCCTGAGGATGATGATGTTGGAAGAGGAAGAGGCAAGAGAGAGAGCGAGGGGGTCCCCTCGTCTTTTTAAAGTCTATGGGCGGGGCTTCAGTAGGGGGTGGCACACCCTTTCTGTTCGCTCACGCAGACTTTAAAAAAAACAAATTATTAAAGGGATTAATAATTTGGCATTAAATTTGGTCAGTCTGGCAAATCAGTTTTCCCACACAACCCGTTTAACACACATCGTAATTAATGCATCATAAACTAACTTGTGAGGTAACTTCTACTTGTCTAATCTGACTGAACTGAAAGATATTGATTACCTTTCATTCTTTATGGAGTACAAATGAAATAGGACGTTCATACACACAAAGATATAACATGAATCATTCGTAGTTCAGTTATCTGTCAAGAATTATCATGCTATAAATGTGTAAAATGCGGTTACTTATATGAATTGTCACTAAGGATAGTTCCAAGTTTCACCACTTGACGGTGCTGTTGCTCCATCTAGACGTTCCAGGAGGGCCCCCCTGGAAGGGCGAGACACCAGAATATCCTTTGTGATTGATAAGAGGTCATGAACATTCCTTTGATCAGTCGTTTGTGTTTTCCAAATCATTGGAGCCATTTGCTCGGGCTCCGGGATGGCGGGCTTGAATACACTCCTTCGGCAAATTCCTTTGTCACCTGGTCAGCGGCTTCAAAAGAGCTTTGTTGGTGGTTGGGTGACCACCTGCAGAGCTAACCAAGCTTAGATCCTGTCTGGGCAGTGGAATATTTATGCAACTGCAGAGAATTTGCTTTAGAAGAAGCAAACTTAAAAAAAAAAAAAAAATTAGAGGGTGGACTGGGCCATAGGCCATAGTTGTTACAATGAAGGCACAGTAAGTTTTTAATTGTGACGAGACTGACCTTTTTTTGAAAAAGAAGCCTCGCCATACCGGAAGTTTCAGAATTTGTTTAAAAGAATCGCTCAGAAAAAGTGTTCACCAGTCGGGCGTTTGCTCACTAAGATGATGTTTGCCTTGGACATTTCCGAAGGATTGTTTAAAAAAAAAAAAAAAAAAAAACCTGAGAGAGGCGAACATGAACCAAAGAGGGCAAAAAACGATGAGGACAGCAGTTAAAAAGGTAAATGACCATCATTTTTATTCTTTGTTTTTTTACATTATGCACAACTCTCATTTATTGAGCAGTAATCTAATTGTAACATGTATTTGTTACATGTTTTGATGCATTTTTATGCTTTATAAAACATTTATGTCTGAATTTTGGGAGGCTTGTAACGGATTAGGGCATTTACATGGAAAATGCGTCTCTACTTACAAAATTTTCTACTTAAGAACTTTCTTCCAGAACCAATTAATTTCGTAAGTAGAGGTACCACTGTACCATTAATTCCAAAGCTAATATAGGATTTTGGATACAGAATCTTGTGTGTTGCTGGTGCACAACATTCACTGTTATGTGACATGTTCACGGTATGCCGATCTAAGATATCCTATTGGCCCTTGAATGCTCTGAACCAATGGCAGGACAGCTTTTACATGTTGAGGAAAAAAAAAACTTAGGTATCGGTATGGTATCGGCCGATACTGCAAAGCTGGGTATCGGAATCGGTATCGAGGGCAAAAAAAAATGGTATCAGAACAACACTAGTATTTATTTGGACTTTTGAACAGTCAAAGAAAAAAACAAAAAAATATATGAAAATCAACTGTGTTATATTTGATACATCTGGTCATAATGCTTTAAATTCATACGTTTATAACTGTCAAAAATATAATAAAGAGATAT